>NC_081253.1:3425062-3555062 GCF_030490865.1 Poecile atricapillus
AGATAGAACCCCAGCTTTGTTTTCCCACCTCCCATAGCTGATTTTACCTTAAAAATTAGTGTCTTCTTCTCCACTTCCTTCTTTCTGTCCTTCATACAAGAAAACAGAGAGCCTCGTGAAGAGCCAGAGCACACCTGGGAGCAAGGAAAGAGGTGAATAAAAACCTGTAAGTCAAGCCATCTAAACTGGAAAGTCTGAGGTTACACTCAGACATCTGAGACAATAATAACCCTCCTAGGGTGAGCAGGCACCCTAATCACCTCTCTCTGTTGTTCATGGTATTCACATGGAGTAAAATTACTAACTTAGATGAGATTCTTATTCTAGAGAATATATTCTAGCCCTTTAGCTGATTTTACCAGTAGAAACTGATTGTTTCACTGTTCCAAATCATGGTGATGGGAAAAGGGAATCATTAAATCATTTAAGATGGAAAAACCCTCTGAGGCTGAGTCCAGCCTTTAGCCCAGCACTGCCAAGTCATCACTAAACCACGTCCCCACTGTCCCACTCTGCACTGGGGTGTCCTCACCTTCAATATTGAGTGCAATTTTAGGAAAGAGGAGGAGAAGACACTGATCTCTTCTCTGGTGGTCTGAGGGAATGCTTAGAGCTGTGTCAGGGAAGGTTTAGGCTGGACATCAGGAAAAAGTTCTTCATCCAGAGGCAGTTGAGCACTGGAAGAGGCTCCCCAGGGCAGTGGTCACAGAACCAAGGCTGACAGAGCCCAGGAAGTGTTTGGACAACCTTCTTGGGCACCTGCTGTGACTCTTGGAGATGGCCCTGTGCAGGGCCAGGAGTTGGACTTGATGATCCTTGTGGGTCCCTTTCAACTCAGCCTTTCTGTGATTCTGTGACACATATAATGTCCCTTAAATTTACAACTGAAACACCTAAAGGATGAGCTGAACTTCCCTGGTGAAAACACCCCAGAGACACCAGGATAAGTCAGTTTAGAGGTGAGCAGTGCTCACACTCATGTGAGCAAGACCATGAGGGTTTTTTCTCACAGCAGTGGTCCAACTCCTTCTGTTCAGTCATTATTTCAGGTTCCTATCCCAGCTTCTCATGCTCAGATGTTGCAGATTATCACTGGTAGGAGCTCTTCACTCCTTGAAGTTTTGTTCTGTTTCACTCAAAACCTGTTTTTTCTCCCTTTTCCTTCTGCTGTACAGATCTGGCAGTCTGGTTTTATAAAACAAACAATCCCCCAAACACAAGTGTGCTGGCAGGAATTAATACAGCTGGTTTGACTCCCCTGAGACATGGCTTGCTCAAGGTGAAAAGCCTGCTGGGCTTTCTTTATCTGGCTGGTTAACAACTGTCATAAATAAGGAAATTCTGAACAATAGAATTCATAGAACTCAGGACACAGAGTGACTCAAAGGGACCTCAAAGACCATGGGCAAGGACATTTTCCACTGGTCCAGGCTGTGCAAAGCCCCATCCAGCCTGACCTTGGACTCTTCCAGGGATGGGGCAGCCACAGCTTCCCTGGGCAACCTGTGCCAGGGCCTCACTGTCTCCTTCCTGTGCATACCTGGCAGCATCATCTTCCCCACCTGGGAAACAGGAACTTCAGCTTCCAAAGCATGACTGTATTGTGGAGGATCAGCTTCAGAGCAACCTGCTCAGCTCCTGGGCTCATGATCCCAGGATTTTCCAGCGGGGTGTTGCATAGCACTGCCATTGTTTCCTCAGATTATGAACATTATCTGTGCTGGTCTGGGTGCTACTGGTCCAGTGTTCATCCAGAACCCTACCTCTGTTTTGTGAACGCTCAGTTCCCCTTGCAGGGTGCCCAAAGACCTGCTGCCATCAGCTGTGGTTTCCAGGCAGCCACGTGCGCTTCCCCAAAGCCTCAGAAAACACCAAAGCTTGAGCACTTCTCAAAAGTGAATCCCCCTGCCTGCTTTTTTGATCCTGTTTACTCCACGCACTCAATTAACACAACCACATTCTGAGGATGCACGTTATCAGCACCACATGCCCCGGTCTACAAAAACCATGGCAAAGTATTAGTAATAAAATCCCCGCTTTGCAGAAAAAGCAACAGCAAAATGCTCCTACACCACGTACCAAATGGCACGTCTTCTGTGGCATCCCCACCCTCCTCGCCTCCCTCTTCCTGTGGCTGGTCCATCTGTCCTCACTTGGGAGCTCTGATTTCACACATCTTTCCCCACCACATCTCCCCTGCTCGCCGAGCGCTCCTCAGGCGCTCCGTGATTTGCAATCCTGCAGCAGTTGCACTGTGCGGTTTCCCATCGCTCCCGGCCTGCCCCGACTTCTGTATTTCCTGCTGCCAACAAACCCACCTTACACCCACTGCCAGCCCCTCCCTGGGCACTGTTTCCACCCTCCTCGTGTGCTCTGTGCTCTGCATGTCAGCAGTGTGAGCTCCTCACATGCTCTGCCTGCCGTAACCAAACTAAATAATCCTGCTGGCAGGAGGATGGAGAGAGCTTTGCAGAGTGGCCCTACCCTTCCTCTCTTCCCCTTCCCATTCCCCCTCTGTCCTCCAGGAAGGCTGATGATGATGTGCTGAGCTGTACCTCTGTAGATGTCCAGCTCAGAATCTCCCACCCTACTTTACCCCCTTAAGAAACTTTCCCAATCCCAGACGAGTCCTGAGAAACATTCACTCAAACACTTCCCAGCTGCAGAATCCTCAGTGCCAACAACCTCTGCAGTCCCAAACCTGACGTGATCCAACCTTGGACTGGACCTGTCAGATCTGCTTTGAAAAATTCACAGGCTAAAAACTCACAGAAAAGCATTTTGCTATCAGAGCAAAACGATGTAAAAACATTAATGACCATCCTTGCTTCCCCCAGGACGTACTTGTCCAACCAGGAAACAACTACCTTGGTTCCCTTTAAAAGTTATGGTACACTCTGTAACACAGACATTAAAATTTTCCAGGTTTTTCCTCTTCCTCAGATTGACTGATACTGCAAAAGGACAGACAAAGCTTGGGCTAGAGGAATTGTCAGGAGCCTTTCTAAAGTAAATTTCCTATATTTAGTGAAATTGCATGCTGCTGATACATATTATTGGCCTACAGAATGAGACTGGTGCACCCAAGGAAAAGGATTAACTGAAATATTGCCATTTCTAGGAATTAAAGTTATTGGAATTCAGGCTGAAGCCCATTTCCTATACGCAATCTTAATGTGATCCTCAGGGAGCTCTGAAATTATCATCTTCAAGTAAGTGATCTTTTCATGCAATTTTATTCTAGCACTATATCTAGGTATCTTCTCCATAACTTCTATGTCCACAAGCTTATTTATCTCCTTGCTAAAGTTCAAAATCTAATTTCCAACACAGGTTACTTACTGTAATAAACTGTACAAGCTTTAAAGTGACAAGTTGAAAGATACAATTTTTTAGAGTTATGAATTAATAGCCATATATGTCAAAGAAAGTGCCAACTTTTTCATATTTATAGATATATTATTGAAATGATAAAAAATGAACTGAGGAAAGAGAAAAGAAGTGAGGAGAACTACATATAATGAATCAAACATACTTAACAAGACATGTACAGACACTTTAGTGTGCATCTCTTTTATTACATTACATTAATCAAATTCTGCTAAAGACATCCATCTAAGCGAAGTGTCACAGTGATATTCTATAAAAACATTCTTTTGAAAAAGAGTCTTCCCTGACAGTGGTATCAACTCCACTGTCTTAAGTGATTGTCAGGACTGCATTACTCAGAAATTAAGAGAATTTATGTAAGTGCCTCACGAGCTCCCCTGAAGAAAAAAAATAATTTAATTGGAGGAGGTGTACAAACTCTGATAAAGGCTGGTAAAACAGGGATAAGTGATTTCGCTTAGGGAAGCATGAATGGGGTTTTTTTTTCTGCTTCTTCCTCCTTTGGTTCACAGCACCAACAGACTTTCTTAGTCAGGAAAATCCTGGAAGAAAATCTTCCCTTCTGCTGAAATGGGCAGAATATGTGCACTTTTGCTAAATTACCCAGCAAGACCTGATCAGCTGAGATTTGAAAAAAAAAAAAAAGCTGAGGCTTTTTTTCTTCCTCCATGTATTTGTTTATTAATTCTAATGAGCCTACAAACAGCTCTCAGGAAGGCAATGGAGGTTTCTTTGCCATGCAGATGTGAGGCCCAGATGTGGCACAGCTCGGCATGGCCTGGCTCTGGGGAGCAGAGACAATTCTTGCAGGCTGGGCACTTGGGTCATGGCACATGTGAGCTCAGGTTTACATCAGGCACGACCTTCTGCCTTCCTACTACCAGACAGATGCTGCAAACCCAAGGTAACTCAGCATTTTTACAACCTATTGTACCTTTGTGTTTCACGGTAGGATTTGTAACAGGTCTTCATTTGTTGCTTAAGAGGAAAATGACGTGGAGTTAAAATTTAGGTTTAATTCTTGCATTATTTCATCTCCTTCTTTAAAACAGTCTCACCCAGGATTAACTTTGATTTTACCTAGAGAAAATATGAATGCTAAAATTCCCTTCAGACAGAATTTGGATGAGAAGAAGCTACTTTCAGCCCCAGTGCCAGCAAGCCAGGGAATGAGGGGTGAAGGCTATTGCATCACTTCTCCTCCATTATTTAGATTCAGTGGGATCCATAAATCCACGGAGGTGACATCCATTAGGTAGCATTAAGGTAGTGCTGGTATTGCCACTCTACTCTGGGCTTCCCATGGTGTGTGGGGGGGTTGGTTTTATTTCCCTGCAAAGGAAGGGAAAGCTCCTCCTGAGTGATGTGGTATCAAGTGTCAAAATATAAGACAAGGAAACAAGGCACAGGGAATAGTTTCATCTAAATGATTCACTGACAGATCACAAAAGTAACAATTTGCTCTTTCCAATTATTCTCTAATTTCACTAATCAAACTATTAAGCCTGGATGTTATTCAAAACTCAAAGTCAACACTACAAAAAAGCCAAACATGAAATCCACCATTTGCATAACTTATTAAGTGAAATATGGAATTCATGTGACAGACAGAACGTCAACTTCAAACTGTGTTTCCAGCCACAGCGAGAGCTGTTTGATCTACACGGGTTAGTTCCCTACCAGGAAAAAAAATCACACACACACACACACACACACACACAAAATTTGCCAAACTAGTCAATGCAAAGCGATTTTTCAGTGAACTTTGTAAATGCAGGAGAACTGTGAACACGTCGGATCAAAATTCTGCCACGAATTCAAACTAATATTTACCGAACATCCAGTTCACTGCTCGCTCAGCTGCTCTTATCAATGTTTTAATAAACTATAAATCCTAGCGAGCCCTGAGGCAACTTAACTGCTGTAGTGATGCTGGAGGGTGATTAGGAAAAAAACTAAAGATAAGATCCATTGTTTTTTTCATGGTTGTGCACATCATTTTTCTATTTCTGATGCTTTATGTGTGATAATCTGAGCTTCCTCAGAGGTAAATTCTCATCTAATCATAAGTCCCCACACATCAACAGAACATATCCTATGTGGTCTAACAACAAAAAAAAACAGAGAGCAAGAAGTGCTTCATTAACAACATGGATTTAACCTACCGTAAGCTCATTTTTAGGCTGCAACAAAAGCCCTGGAAAAGGTGAAAATTAAAAGATGTCACCTAAAGAGCTCTCTAAAATTAGAATTAATTTTAATCTGCCTGGAAAAAAAAAAAAAAAAAAAAAAAAACCCTGAATGGTGCTGAGAGTTATGAAGAGGGGGGTTGTTTTAAAAATATATATAATATCAAACAAAAGGAACAAAAAGCCTTGTTTTAAAGGAACAGGGCACACATCATGCTCTGCTGCTCAGATTTATACCTAAACTACATGAAAATGTACTGGCAGAGCCCATCCTATGGCATTTCTGCTAAGAACAATAAGTACAATAAGTACATGCCTTCTGATAAGGCTTGGGGATGGGGTCCTGGGTGCAGCCAGGTAAGGGCAAGAGGAGGAAGGGCACAGAGGGGTGGCAGAGGAGGTGAAGATGGATTTTGGTAGCCCCACAGGTGCTGCAGAAGGATCTGGGGTTTGAAAGGGATGTTTAAAGCCATGTCAGTATGTTCTGCTCTGGAACTGCTCCAGGCAGCATTGGGAGGAAGGAGATGTCTCCTCTCGCTATTTTTGGGTTGGAGCATCCCTGCTCCAGACGGGTTCTTTTGCTTCTCTGATTCACCACAACCAGAG
This sequence comes from Poecile atricapillus, assembly GCF_030490865.1. NCBI lineage: Eukaryota > Metazoa > Chordata > Aves > Passeriformes > Paridae > Poecile > Poecile atricapillus. The sequence goes on from NC_081253.1 coordinate 3,431,248, forward strand.
CAACAAACAAGGAAGATGAGCTGGATTAATGTCAGGTGCGTCATTAATGAATATTTCCCCCTTTCCCAGTGTTTCTCCCTGTGTCCCTGCCTGGGTTTGCTCTGCTCCCCAGGCAGCCCATCCCTGGCTCTCACAAGCCAGGCTGACCTTTCTCTGCATGCACAGCCCTGCCAGGATCAGCCCCAGCAACTGGAATTTGTCTCCCTCTAAGTGACAGCTGCCATTTTAATGATCCAGCAGCAAAGGTGAGTTTCATCTCAGGAGGCAGAGAGGGAATGCAAAATAAAGAAAGGGGGGAAAAAAATGTTTCCATGAGGAGCTCCTGAAGATCAGATGGTTAGGAAGTGATTTGGGGGTGAATTCTATATTTAAAAAACATTTTTAGCCAATTTAACAGATAACTTAACTAGTTCCTACGTTGCACTGATGTATATTTATAACTCCTTTTGAATGGATTTGTATTAAATTGCTGATTTTCAGTGGTTCTTAACAGAACCTGACTCTTCCCTGTCCTCATCTGCCTGGTGAGCTTGTCCAAAGACAGCTCTCAGCCAGACTATTACACTTTAAAAATCATTTCAGTGACTTTCCCCCTTGGTAATGAGATGGAGTGATTAGAAGAGCTCTCACCATTACCCCACCATTTTCCTTTAAGACACATATGAAAATTCCTTCCCTTTCTCAGCCCTGGCACGTTCAGAGTTACTGTTCCCACTCACAGCTGTCACTACCATGCAAACTTAATAAATTCCATCTATGCATGACTTACTTAGCTAACCTCCATCCACCAGAGATACACGCTTCTTACTCAGACAAGCAGGACAACAACATAGTAAAGCTTCAAAACAATAGCTCTCATGTTTCAAATATGTATAATATTGCAAGGGGCTTATCCCAGCCCTGGTGATCCTACCCTAACAGAAAGGAGCTTTTTTTTCATACTATTTAACTTTCGGGATTTTTGTGTTTGGAGGGATGATTTCTTTTTTGTTTTTGTTTTTTTTAATGGGGTGGTTTTGGTTTGCTTCTATTTTTTAACACAGAAGTAGTCTGTAAATTATTAGGAAAGGAAATTGAAATAAAAATAAAAAGAGCTCTTTTAAAAGGAAAAATGTAATTATAAAGGAACAATTAAATAAAGCAAGAGTTAAAATGGGAAGTGTTTCTCTCACTGAGCAAGGTACAGCCCAAAACACAGAGAGCCAGATTCTGACCTACCCCACCTTTGAAATTTCCAGTAACAAATGAACCCTCTGGAAGTGCTACAAATTCAAATCCACATAACCCAGAGTAAAATCTGGCCCCTGAACAATTTTATTAGCAGCAAATTTGTCATGCACATTAAACCCTCCCCACCAACAGCCTCAGGCCACATCAGCTGGGACCCTGCACCATTCCCCTTTGCCACCTTGTCTGTCAGGAGAGCAATCAGCACTTTTTGGAGGAGCTCAGCGTTTTTCAGAATTAACACCACAAGAGAAGTAATCATGCCTGTGTTAAATAAATACTTCCAAATGCCAGGTGAAATGCACATCAGAGTGCATCAGGCAGCCACACAAGGTATCTGGAGGCAGAAGAACAAAGTATGCTTCACTTTGCATTAGAGCGGGCGAGCGCTGAAGCCCACGAGCAACAGAAAAATGCAGGATGAGTAATTTTACTAGGTGCTTCCCTGCAAGATTTCCTGGGGCCAAGCACTGTCCTGGCTGCGTAATTTTGATTAAATCAATAGCTGTTTTTCAGTGTGCCATAAAATGACAGGAGCCAGATGCAACAGGACTGAAACCAAACACAGGTAAGTGAGAAACAGCGGCAGGGCTGATGATAACCAGTAATTTCTAGGCTGATTAACTTGGGCGTGAGGATGGGCATTGGAAAGGTTCACTCAAGCCTTTCATCATTCTGTTTCTCCTGCTGGACGTCCTTTAGATGATATTAAATGGTGGATTTCTCTACAGGTTTAGTCTGCTAAATTCCTCATCCCTGGAAGTGTTCAAGACCAGGCTTGGAGCAATCTGGTCCATTGGAAGGTGTCCTTATTCTTGGCCAAAGGGTGGTAACAAGGTGGTCTTCAAGGTCCCTTCCAACCCAAACCATTCTGGGATTCCAGGATTCTACAGTACATTGCCTGGGTGCTGTGATGCTGTGATCCAGAGCAATTTTAAAAGTGTGAACCCTTACAAGTAGGATTTGAAGCACAATCCCGACTATCAGAATATATCTTTCCATTCTGTTTACTTTCTATTTTAGAGTTTTGGGGCAAACCTGACAATAAAGGGGCCACAAGAAGCAACATGTGCTTGGATCATCATCTCCTGCCTTTACCCTGTGCTGCTGATGGCAGTGTTGACCTGACCTGGAGCCCGTGGTCCTTGGATTCCAACCCTTTGCTCCAACCTGATCCTGCCAGGTGCCCCAGCTAAAGGTGGATCACAGGAAGCTCAAGGACATCCAGTGAATCTACAAGAAATCTGGACTTTTCCCCAGAGCCTGTCCATGGTACCTGTTCTAATCTCTCAAAGAAGATTGAAGACTGCACAACAAATGGGATGCATAAACATTTCAGAAAGGTGTAATGCATAATAAACATAGTTTAAAGGTGCTTTTTCTTGTCGTGCATTCATACAATTAAATTCCATTATAGTCTCGACTTCCACGTGGAAAATGGATGTCATAAGAGCACGTATAAATTATTCACATCTTTATTAAATGAAGGGCTATCAAAAAATTGTCATGGACTATCCATATGCAATATGGCTTGGGCCACAATTGACAACCTAACTAATATTTTTAATATCCCAGTTATTTCATAATTACAGGAACACTGTTATTTTATGGTATTGGTTCAAAGTGTGAAACAAGGAAGACAAGTAAACTGGGTGAAAACTCTGAGCTGGATCCTGCATCCTTTGAAAAGCCCAAGCTGGAAGCTCACGGTGTTTTTATGGACCGGTGGGTACTTTTGGGTATGCACAGAATGAAGAAATAGAGCCCCATAGTGGTTAATCCCCAAAGCTAAAAATAAAAACAAAACAAAACCCTACTGAAACCAGAGCCTTTTAAGCCGCTCTCATATTTTAAGCGAGTTATTAAAATGTTAATTATCTGAATAACATTATGCTTGAACACAAGGGGAAAAGACATTTTGAAAATTGTGCGCTTTTTTAACTGGGAGGGTAATTCACAGATTTCTTCCAAAATGACAATTTCTTTTTTATTCAGCAGCTTGAACACTAAGTCAGAGCACTCTTCAGACTGCAAATATAGCAATTATCCCAAGTAATGCTTTGACACTGTTACCACAGGCAAGTGGCCAAAGTGCATCAGCAGTCAAAATATCTAAGCAAGTTAACAAGCTCCTTTTACTCTCAGCAGAGCAGGAGAAGAAAGGGAATCCAACCCCTGAGAAATGTTAAAATAAAGGAGAAAGAAAAGCTGCTGGTGTTTGTTAAAGAAAATGGTGTCAGTGTCTCGTCCTGATCAAGGTGTAATATCCCAGTCCCTGACAGATGTCCCTGGCTGTGCGGGATGGGGAGGGCTCGTCTGCGGCACCACCGCTGGTCCCTGGCTAATGACTGGCGGCAGCTCACCAGGACCTGCCGTCATCCCACACCTTGCCCCTCGCTTTGGTGCTCCTTCTCCTCTCTCTTTGCCCCATTTTTCTTTCTTTTTTTTTTTTTTTTTCTTTTTTTTTTTTTTTTCAGCTCCATTTGCAAAATACCCCCACATGTACCATACAAAAGACATCTCAACTCATTAAGGAAATTCCCAAAGAACTATTAACAAATCATTTTGCTTCAGCCAGAGATATCAGATTTAATTAGGTGAGCGGTGTTGATGGGGTGCAAAAACAAAAGCCATCTCCTGTCTGAAAAGGTTCAGGTCCTGTGTAGGCCCCATTCTTTCCTCCATGGCACAGACAATAATTGAGCATTTTTTTAAAGGACATAGGGATGAAAAGAGGAGTCTGTCTCGCAGACAAAAGCTTTCAACTAAGATTTGTTTTCCTTTCTCACCAGGTGACTTAAAGGGAAAAAATCTTCATCTGTAAAGAAATGGCTACAACCTACAGTGAGAACACAGCGCCTGAGAATATAAAACAGTTCTAACAAGCATAATTTTTGCAAGTGATTAATCAAAATGTATTTAGCCAGTCATTTTCAATGATAATCAAAAGACCTGCTTAAAACAATAATCATTTTGCAATAATAACAGTTATGTTCATTCAAATGCAGGCAGGCTCTGCTGCCTGGAATGAAACGTCTGCTGTGGCCCTGCCACAATGCCCTGAAACACTGAAGGGTTTCTCTGAGTGGGAAATCACCAGGATGGAGACTACAGGTTGCACAGATTAGGGTTCTGTACAGCACAGGAATGCAAAGCACCGGGGAGCCAAAGGTTTATTTCTCCTCTCTCGTTTTAAACCTTTGGGTTAATGCTCTTTGGAGGTCTGGCCAGTTGTCAGTTTAGGGCAATATTATCTGGGTGGCAGGATAATACTGGCACGTTATTCAGTGTGTAATGGGAATGTTTTTCTAACAGCTTCCAGAGGCTCCAGAGATCACATATTGTTAAAGACAAGACTCATTCCATTTTTTTAAAATACATCTGCAAATTAAGAGGCTTAAGAAATACTAACAATTGACGTATGCCTTTGTGGTACCAGCTATTCCTCCAGACCTTTAAGCATATTCCTCATCTCTCCTTCCCTCTAGTATTGGATAAAAAATAAAAAAAAAAATGCAAATCCCACATTAGTCATTGGCATATCAGAGCTGAGACCACTCTGGGCTCTATGAATATAACTTTATAATTTAAGGCTTACAAGGAGTATGCACCAATTAACACCGTGGAGCAAGCTTTTGATACAAATCATCATTAAATAAACACGCTGAATCTTTTCAGGACCAGGAGCTACAAATGATAACAAAAGAAGTCAGCAGATCCAGAGGGAAAGAGCACAAACCTCTTCCAAAACGCACTCTGATGCCACTACACAAAAAACAGCAGCTGGCAGAGATGCCATCAGCAAAAAGGGGGGGAAAAAAGAAAAAAAAAAAAGTTTAAAATCTGCCATTTTAATTTTTAACAGTTTGAAAATGTTTAACAGAATATATTTTATGCCTGTGGGAGATAAGGACGGGAAAAGTAACAGGACATTCTTCTAGTCTTGAAAGTCACCAAAAAAATAATTTGGAAGTATTTTCAACTTTATTTTATCTGAAGCCCTGACAGTTAATTTGGTGTGAAAAACTGCAACAGTAGAAAACAGATGTTAAGGGGCAAGCATATAGTTAAGGTCAAAACAAACATAAAACACCGCTTCCATTTCGAGGGGAAGGAAAAAAAGATTTGTCCAGCAACAGGTTTTATGCTAAACCTGCTTTTTTATTGTTCTGCTTGTGATATCTGTAGACTACACAATGCAATACTGTCTGCCATAGAGCAATACCTCTCAGCACCAGTAATTTAAGACTTTCTTCTCTGTAATACACTAAACCATCATAACCTGTCTCTTCCTATTTAGTTTAACCTACAACCACCACATACTGATTTGGCTGTGTGTGGCTTTCTCTATTGCCATTTATTACTCCGCTCGACTCCTGAAATTCTGTTTGCAATTTAGGGCCACAAATTAGAAGCGTAAGTCATCTGTTTCCTATAATCCCCCTGTCAGGGCTGGAATCACATTTGGAGCTGAGCACCAAGCGCGGTCCTGGGCCGGCGCTGCCGCCCCGATTGGCCACGGGGGCTGAGAGCTGTTCTGGGAATAAAGAACGGGAATGGGGACGGGAATGGGGACGGGAATGGGACGGGAATAATGGGGACGGGAATAATGGGGACGGGAATAATGGGAACGGGAATAATGGGAACGGGGCGCGGGGCTGGAGGCTGCGCGGGCAGCGGGGAGGGAGCAGCAGCCGCCTGCGCAGCAGAAAGAAATAAATACTATTTTACAGCCGTAACCCCTCGGAAATATCTGAACCAAGTGGTGGGGGGGTTGCTACGGGGGCTTTAAACTCTTCATTTTTTAATATTTTTTTAAATATACATATATATTTTTTTTTTTTAAGCCGTCTTGTAGGGACGCTTGTAACTCCCTCCTTCAATCTGAATCTTTGGCGAGTTCTGCCACCTTTGTCACACAGCACATTTTCTGTCTGTGCTGCCTTTTGCTGTCCTAATTAACTGTTTTCCCCCGCATGGCAGGCAATATACAGAGCTAAAATGGAGATTTAAACGCAATGGTTCCATTTTCCTCTTTTTTTTTTCTTTTTTTTTTTTTTTTCTGTAATTATTCTAATGAATCCATGCATTTGTTCCTTTGATGCCAGTGGAAAATGATTTTAAGTATGTAGATGAGAAATCTTAAAAGTCGATTTTTTTTCTTTCCTGATAACAAAACCTTAGTTAAAATTTAAAAAAAAAAAAAAATCCCCTACAATTCTTTCATGCAACATTTGGGGTTATGTCCACAATTTGAATATTATTTTCTTTCCTTTAAGATATTTTAATCTTAGTTCCCGACCATCACTGCTACGAGAAAAAAAAAAATCAAGCGGTGTTTCTTAGTTCAGCTTATTTTAAACTTTCTTTATTGCACTGGGAGTGAGTGTATCTTGTTACAATCTGAAAAGAGCAAGATAAAGCCTCTAAAAAGACCCCAATTCAGAGCAGCAATCAGCAGGGAAAATATCTCTAGTTAATAGTCCAATGGGAGAACTGCTCTGCTTGGAGGAGGGGTGGGAATAAATAAATAAAGCTAGATTCCATTAATAAAAATTCCTCTGACTGCCTCATATTTACTAATAGATATACTTTTACATGGGCTTTGAACTTCTAAGGAGCAAATCAACTTGTTTTAAGTAGCACACTCTGCTCGTGTAGGACAGCCAAATGCTGAACTCTGCAGTGTGATCCAGCCTGAGTTGCAGCAAATATTTTTTTCTCCCTTGGATTTAAGCAAAACAATAAAAACCTTATAATTTTTGTTTAAGTTAGAGGAGTCCTAAAAAAGAACATTCCACTGCTCTTTGTGCTTCTGTAACTTAAAAATTGGCTGTGCTTTTAAGTGAAATTTGGCAGGCTGTTAGTCTACAATGTGACTAGGATATTTGGACATAACAAAATTGGCCAAGATATGATATTTTAAATGGAACTACTGTTCATGCAATTTCCTAAGGTTTGGTTTTCGGTTGGTTTTCTTTTTCTTTTTTTTTTTTTTTTTTCTTTTTTACTATGCGTTTGGCATTACAGTTTTATACACACAAATAAATACGTATTATGAGTCCATAATCTACAAACACAAACTATTGTCAAGATGCATTTACAGCGTGCACTGTGGTGATTCCTGAGCAAAAAGGCTCCCTCATAATAATGAATGCCCATTATTATAAATAAGCACACAGTAGAAATAAGTCATGGCACACAAAAGCACACGCAAACCACTTGGTTTGTTCCAGGGCTCAGACACCAGCACTACTATTGCCGAGCTCTGCGTTGGAAGAGCAACTGGAGTCCTGCCATGGAAATGAGCAGCATGCTAAGGAGCAGATGTTCCTCTTTGGAGGGGTGTGGGGGGAAGTCTTGCACCAAAATGTTGGTGGCCCCTTCTGGGTTTACGAGGCAACCCAACTGCTGTGATGCTGCCCTGAAACTGTGAGGGACCTGTCTGCTGAAAATCTGGAAGCTGTAGGAGGTGAGCCTACAACAGCACTCCAGAAACATTTTGAAAGTCACATTTAACCACCATTTTAAACCTGTGTCAGGGGCCAGGAGGATTATTCTCCCTCACCAAAAACTCCACATGCTCCTCAGCTCCCAGAATGTCAAAAAATACCCTGACCATCTTGCTGGTTAGAAAGGCGGTTTGCGTGTGCCAGGTTCCTCACAGACAGACACATGGTATAAAGTCAAATTGGCCATTGCTCTTATTAATTACCAATTGAACCAAACTGAGCAACTTAACCCCAGGCCTGGAAGCTGTGCCAGCTCCACTGTGAGCTCTGCACAACCTCCCCCAAAACCAATCCAAGCGAGCAGGTCCGCCTCGCCTCTCGTTCCACCAACGCACACCACCCAGCCCCAAACCCTGCAACGGGGCTCTGAAAACAAGAAAACCCTCTCCTGCTCCACTGGGTTCACTCTCCCTCTATAAAAATTAAGGAAATATTATGTTTGTTTGGCTTGTGGTGGGGTCATGAATTTAAGAAATGGTTTGCTATGTGAACAATGCAACCTATGTATTTTACGTCGGATTGCAGAAATTGCACCCCAAAATTCATTATGCATTTAAATACATGGCAGCGATCTAAGATTCAAGTTAGAGGCCAGAGTGGTGTAAAACCACCACACAGGGAATAAATTAAAATATTCCAAAGGACACCTGGGAAGCTGGTAGCAGAGGCAGGTGAAGGAATTGAGTGATTTTAAAGCTCCATTTCAGGCCATGGCACAGCAGTGAGGAGGTGTAAGGAGCTCTGGAGAGGAAATCAGGATCATGCAAAAGGCAGAGTGCCTTGAGAAGTCAGGGGAAATGCCCTTGGTTCTGAAGACACAGAGAATTAGGGAGCTGAACTATGAACAGTAGTCCAGGAAAAAAAGACAACATAGAAATGACTAAAAATATATATAATTATAGAATAAAATTATAGAATCATTTAGGTTAGGAAAGACCTCTAAGTTTATCAAGTCCAACAATTCCCCCAGCACTGCCAAGCTCACCACTAACCATGTCCTCAAGTGCCACATCCACATGGCTTTTAAATCCCTCCAGGGATGGAGACTTCACTGCTGCCCTGAGCAACCTGTGCCAGGGCAGGACAATGTTTTTGGTGAAGAAATTTTCCCTGATATTCAACCTAAGCATACCCTGCCACAATCTGAGGACATCTTGTCCTATTACTTGTTACCTGGGAGGAGAGACCAACATGCCACATGGCATCCAACATCCACTTCCTCTCATGAAGGGAAAAGAAACTAGAAGAAAAGGAATCTGATCTGTGGTTGAATCCCTAGGTCAGCTTTCAGTACTCAAAGTCTGATGCTCAGCTTATGCTTCCAAAAATCCAGACAAACCTCTAGTCCTTAACACGAATTTAAAAACCCCTTAGGGACCGCTATTTGGAATAAACTGGAGGGACTGCACAAACAATTTTAAACTGGCAGTTTTGAACTAAAAATGTGGGTTTGAAATAAGAATGAAGTCTTGAAGCAGAGCCTAAAATCACCTGTGAACAGACGTGCTTTTGTCCTGTTGCTCAGAGTGGAGGGTGATGGGCAGGGAGGAGAGAAGGCGAGCCCCTCGTTCTTCATCGCTTCCCAGCTCCTACAGGAAACATCCCAAATCCACACAATGTTCCCCAGCACTACATCTTGCCTATGGATCTCCAAGCGATCTGACAGATGTGTAAATTCACACCGAGCCAAAAACTGCCCCGGGATAATACAGCTGTGCACACTAAAGAGCGCAAGTTATTCCAGCATGAATTCGTGGACAAAAAAAAATGTCATTTTAACCCACCTTTGGCTTCAAGGTGTACATTTTCCTGAGGTCATTTGGGGCTGATTTCACACTGCTGTGCTTGCACTGACCCCTTTTTTTGCTTATTAAAAACTGAAATGCAAAGAGGATTATTTTCTTCTTTTTTATTTTCCTTTTTTTTTGGCTAATAGAGCGTTTAACAGGCGATGCGAGGATGAGCAGATTTTCTTAAATGCCAAATGTTGATGATGGATACACAGCACAGATACACCAGTATCATAGGCTGCAAATGTCACTTAGCCTCAAGAATTCCTCTGTCCAACACTGTTATAACAAGGTGCTTTTAAAATTGGAACAGGATTTACACAGTGAGGTGTGAATCAAGGATACTTCTTTTTTTTTTTTACCCAGTGATAGCTCATCACTTCTTACAGAAACCTGGCATGGTTTAGGCAAAGCTGGATAGTTATTCAAACCCACAGTGATTTACAGGGGTTGCTCTCAGTGCTTTTAGAAGGAGCTATTACTGGATGTCCCAAAAGTAGCTTTGAGCATAATAGCCCAGTTTGTGATGCACTGACCAAAGTAGCCAAACAATCCGGAACATATTAATTACAGACAGAAAACAGATTGTTCCTGAAGATACAGTCTAATACTCTGTCTTTTCTTGGAACAGCTGTTTCTGAGTAGGTGAGGCACACAATAATTTGCTCTCCAAACCAATGGAAACATGTCATCAACAGGGGCACAGTCAGCAGCAGTCACTCCTTTACACCAACATTCACCGGACAAAGTTATTAATCCCACATTAATCATTGGATGGAGTCACAATGGAGTCACATAATAGCTGAAAGATTGTAAATTTGGAGATGTGATGTGGCAATTAAAGGCTTGGAAAGAAAAAATAAGAGCTACGTTCAACGAGTTCTCAGTGGCTATTGCTTCATACTAAAAATTTTGGTTTTCCAAACCTTCTACATCAATGTTTCAAAAAAGAATGAGAAAAGAAGCATCATTTTCAGGCATTTGGGGTAGAGGGAGGGGAAAGATAAAGAGGAAATATATCCCAGTGGTAAAAGCATGAGATGAGAAATCATCAGCCCCCTCCTTGCTGTGGTGCTTTTACTCCACCTGCAAACCATGTTGGGAGGAAAGAAAGATCCTAAGGACGTAGAGCTTCCCTTTCTCTTTACTGGGTACTCAACACTCCTCCCTTTAATATTTTCTCTATCAGTGCTACCCTGGAGAAAGCACAGCCCAATTTCCTGCTGGCTTCCCAAAGTCAGTTAATCTCCTCACTCATTTCCATATGGGAATATTGATACTGGAAGAGCACCAGTGTACAGCTTTGCACGGCTGCTCTCCACACCAAAGCATCTCCTGAACACTCCTGAGGATCTCAGTGCCATGTGCCATGGTGTGGCATCTCACAGTGTGGTGACATGTGCCATAATGCATCACTGAGCATGCAAGAGCACACAAAACCCCCATAAAGCCAGAATGTTTGTTACTGTCTTAAACACAAGGTTAAAATTGCATCACTGTGTATAATTGCATTTACATTGCTTCAGTCCACAAAGCACAGCATTGCTCATGATGGTTTTTTGGGCTGATTCCCAAAAACCTTGCTGCAGGAGCAGTGAAGGTAGTTCCTTCTAATAAGATAATAAATATTTCTGAATGACCTAAGGTGACACTCAAATTACAACAAGAAAACTAAATTCCAAGAGGAAAGCTACAGATGAAGCAAAAACCCCCACAGATTATCCTCAAATATTCTGGAGCTTCTCTCTTTTGGTGCTGGGCATAAACAAACCAAAACTCCATTGTGGCTATTCACTGATTAACTTAAAAGGCAGAATATTCTTTGATCATATTTTTATGAATAACTTTCCCTATGGATAACCTGCCTGTACTTAATGCACAAAAGTTCGTTCAGTGAGATTTTGTTTCTACAAAATGCTTTGCATTTTAACACAAATTCCTGGGCAAACCTACACTGTGGGCAAATGTTTTTTTGGAGGATTGGGAGTGGATCTCTCCTTCAATGAGGAACCTTCATGAACCAGAGCTCTTTCTCCCCAGCCCCACTATTTAACCAGGCAGCCTCTGCTCTCTACACCAACACAGGGCAGGTGTCTGTTCTGTCTCACCTCTGCCTTCTTTCACCCCCTCTTTTTCTCCTAAATTGGTTTAAACCCTTATGTCTGTCCACATGGCCCTTCTGATCCCCCCCAGGCATCTATTAGCAAACCAGTCCAAAACTACCCTCATGTTCTTTGCTTTTGCAAAGGTTTTTGGTTTTTTTTAAGTTGTCATATCTGACATCAAGGTGAGCAAATTTCAATGGGGGAAATATCATCTTGGAGCAATTGACATCCTTTGGGGTCACCCAAGAGCAGCTCCCATCCTTGCCACACCCCTCTGCACTTCTTCCTTGGGGTGTTTCTTGTCCCCTGAGCACTTCCCGGGTCTCACTCCCTTACTGTGCCCAGCCAAATTTCTCAACCCTTGTCAGGGTCAAATTCTGTCACCTTTGGGATTTCAATCATTATTCTCTCCAGTGCCAACTCTTTTCAAAGGAAACAAATACAATGTACCAAGGAGAGAATGATGAAGAACACCCGGCTTTTGATTTTATTGATATAGATGAATGTAAACAATTTCAAGGACCACTGCTTGGGGAAAATGTTATTTGTCTGCTCTTTTTTATATATATAATTTCAAACTTTGTGAATATTTTGAATTAGGTTGGATATTCCAGAGCAGAAAAATGAAAAAGTATAATTTTAGGTGACCTGCAAGATCTTCCACAGATGGAGAAAAATTTGCTAATGGACCTCACAGCCTCAGACAACTGACTCAGATTTCTTAAATTAGACAGAGCCTGGCGTTAATGACAACACCTATTGCCTAATCCAAAAACCAAAGTATGTTTTGCCCATGCTATGCAATCCATAATAAATGTTTAAACAGTCTGTGTGATTTCCAAAGTCCAGGAAAACCTCTCAAATGGGTTTCATCTCTAGGCACCTCCTCAACGTGGAACCAGTTCTCCTGGATAATATTAACACCAGCCCTCATTTCACTGCTCTCCTCTTCTGGAGAGCCACGTGCTCCACTTGCTCTGGTGGCAGAGGGAAGCCAATCTGTAGGAAATGGGTCTGTTGCAGTTTACAATGCCTTTTAGCATGGCAACAGTAAAACCCAAAATAGATTTTTAAACCAGAATCACATTTACATATGTATTGATTCCTTTCCCTTTTGTAGTGGTGGTTAACGCAATCTGATGAGGCGCATGCTGAATATTTGAACACTACGAAAATCTGCTTTTTAAGATATGTGTGTGATAACTTGGACGCCACTAATGCAATTTTAAACTTTTACAGCATGCCAAAACATCTGACAAATTTGGTACCTTATTTCAAGAAGATTTGGCATTTTTCTGTGCTGGTTTCTTCAAACATACATAGCAGATTCACTTACTACTGAAGTGCAGCAACCTCCGGCCGCACATATTAACCCTTTCACAGCACAGGACAATGCACTTTTTCTTTGCACTGGAAGTGAAAAATATTGTAGCCAATTAAAATTGCATGGAAAATGAATGTAAGGAAAAAATTAATTACCCAAGCTGGAATTTGTCTAGGATATAAAGGCTAACACCCATACAGTTTTTTTTTTAAAAACCATCGTTCCTATAATGGCCATATTTAATATTTTATACATGACCCTAGGTTAAATCTGAAAGATCTGCTATAGATCAATTATAAACCACTGATTTATCCTTGAAAAGAAAGAAAACAAGTAGTTGTCTAGTAGCGCTGAAGAATGTTACAAAACATCAAAGATCTTGCCCTTTTCCTGATAACACAGAAATCAGGCACTGATGGAAAAAAGCTCTCCCGATCACCAAGTAATGAAACAGTAATGAGCATGGCAGCCAGCTCCTCTGCTATCTCATTACAATGCTGGCTATTGTGGTGTGTTTGCCAACCTTTGAGAGAAAGGGAAAAGAGGCTGACAGCCTCTCCTAGGAGGAAAGGCTGACAGAACTGGGATTCTGAAGAAAAGAAGTGTTTGGGAGTGACCCGACTGTGGCCATCCAGTACCTGGAGGGACCTGACAAGAAAGATGGTGAGAGACTCTTTACAAGAATTTGGAGTGACAGGACAAGGGGGAATGTCTTCAGACTGAAAGTGAGTAGGTTTAGATGGGATATTTGGAAGAAATTCCTCCCTGTGAGGATGGTGAGGCCCTGAGAGAGGTAGCCCAGAGAAGCTGTGGCTGCCCCATCCCTGAAAGTGTCCAAGGCCAGGCTGGCTGGGGCTCTGAGGACCCTGGTCTAGTAGAAGGTGTCCCTGTCCATTGCATGGGGTGGAACAAGATGCCCACTCAAATCATTCTGGGATTCTGGGATTCTATGTCTATATGTCTATCTATATGTCTTTGTGTGAGGAAAATGGTAATTAATTTAAGACAATTTTATTTTTTTTTGTGACAATAATAATCCTCAAAAAATTGCACTCTTGATTTAGATGTTCATGGATCTGTTTGGTGGCTGAGCCACAACACCAAAGGCTGACTTGCTTAATTGTTAAATTGGCAACAAATATCCCAAGAATAAACAGTCCAACTCATAAAATTCCATTACAAGGTCCTTTTTTCTTTTCAAGAAATGAACACATGGCAGTTTTATTACCTATCCCCTATTCACCTGGAACTGAACATTATTTCTCAGAGGTCCACTGAACTCAGCACAGAAGGAATCATGGCACTGGCAGAGGAGTTTCACATGAAAGAGTTAATGTGTTTGCAACCGCCAGACACAAACACGAATCTTTGCAAGTCCTGCTGTAATGCGGCTCCCCTGATTGCCTCAAAAAGACAAATTTCTGTTACAACACGGAAGCATTATAAACTAAATTCACCAGAGTCCCGTTGTGCCTTAGCTAGAGAATATGATTCCTGTATTAAGTGCTTTTAATTTCAGTGCTGGGGAGCTGGTTTAAAACTGTCTGCTAATTTGCGGGGCTGTAACAGTCGTGCTCTCGTCTTTGCAATCAGAGGCAGAACTTCTTTAATGTGCCTCTTCTCATTCCACTTTGTTCAAAGATAAGCTCGGGCAGCTCTCCACCTGTCTTGGCAAATAAATCAGCTGTGTGAAGCCTCCGACAGGTGAATTTGTCAAGCCTTAATGTGCTCCTGGTAGGAGTGAAATCCTCCCATGACAGGTGATCATAGAATCCCAGAAGGCTTGGTTTGGAAGGGATCTTAAAGACCATCTCATTCCAAGCCTGCCTGCCGTGGGCAGGGACATTTCCCACTAGATTAGGATTCTCAGAGCCTCATCCAGCCTGGCCTTTAACACTTTCAGAGATGGGGCAGCCACAGCTTCTTTGTGTCAGGGCCTCACCATCCTCACATGGAGGAATTTCTTCCTAATATCCCACCTAAACCTGTCCTCTGCCAGTGTGAAGCCATTCCTCCTTGTTCTGTCACTCTGGACCCTTGCAAAGAGTCCCTCTCCAGCTCTCTTGCAGCACCTTTAGGTACTGGAAGGTGCTTAAGGATCTCCCTGGAGAATTCTCCAGACTGAAAAACCGAAATGTTCAGCCTAAACCTACCCCATCTCTCCTATCTCCCAGAATCACCATCCTCCTGTTTCATTGCATCAAGTTCTTGAGGTGCTGACCCTCAGGAACCCAAAACTTTAAAATTATGAACCTACTGAGAATGATCTTGCAAAATGTGTTTGATGGCACCACATACCTGAGTCCTGCAGGCCAGCACAGGACCGTGCACTCAGCATCACCCTTGGCACCACCACTCCCTGCAGCTGGAGGCATTGCAGAGCAGGAGGAACGTGCCCACCTTTCTCATCATCACCTTGCAAAAATAACCAACAGTTGTCCTAGGCCTTCAACATGACAAAATACTTGAAAAACATCCAATTAAGCAAATACTGAAAAACTTCCTGTGGGGAACATCAACGACATTTCAAGAGGATGTGGTCCCCTGCTCCATGTGTCCCATCCGCTAAAAAAATGTCACAACACTGCTGAAGGTTACATGATGTAATCGGGCACAAGGTGGTAAATATTGAAGGCCTGGAGAAAAAAATCCCCAAGTTCAGTACTCAGTAGTAGATATTTCACTGGAATTTATTGCAGCAGGTGGAAGTAGGGTAGATGACAATGACCTGCAAACCATAAACTTGCAGGTATACTTTTTTCCCTGTGCAAGTGAATTATTTTCAGGTAGTTTAACATATCTCTGATTCTAATTACTAGGCAGACCAAGATCACTCTGAACATTTGACCTAAGTAGCTTAATTTCTTTGTTTAAGAACAGATTTACTTGAAGCTGGTACAATATGTGAAAGGAACTCGGCTCCAGTGCTGGGAACAAAAATGGAGTATTAATTAATTATTTAATTCCTTCTTTAATTACTATTGTATCAGAATCTTAAAGCGGGGCATTTCCCTATGTCAGGAAATAGCTTTTAAAAATGCATCTCTACAGTAAAAAGTAAAAAAAGAAAGGGAGGAAGAAAGAAAAAGAAATCATTCTTCTTCAAATTGAAACCAGCATAAAATATTACCCCAAAAGACCTGGGCTGATTTCTTTATAAATGAGCACAACGCTAGAACCATGGCAAAGGCAAATTGGCCTACAAGAAAACTGACAGCTTTATAGCCCCTGCCTCTGATTGAAATGTTGGGAAATCTCTTGGCAATTCTCCCAGACATCCAGGTAGAACAGTGAGTTCACTGATTATGTTAACTAAAACAATCTGCCTTTGCACAAACGCACCTCGAGCCCAGCCAAGTGTGAAGGCTTATCAACGTGCCAGACCAAGAAAAAGACCTATTTACCTGCAGAGAGCAGCTAAACGACAAGGCTCTGCAAAACAACCCGGGGACATCAGTGTGCAGGGCTTCTTTTATTGTCATTTTTTTAGTATGTGGCCTAAATGAAGGCGATGAGGCCTCGGTGGGCCCGCGTGGGTGTTAAACAAGAGGATTCCAACAGATGTGTTTAAACGCTGGTAGTAATCATTAATAACGAGAAACACCATCCTGAGGAACATGGTAGCAAAACACACAGGAGCAGGGAGAATAAACTTAATTCTGGGAGAAGAAGGCTCAACACAGTCCTTAGTTGTTATCTTTTGAGCCGGCTATGGCGCAGGGGAAGCGCTGCCAGGACATGGGGATCCCGCTTGTGGGACGAACAAGGAAATTGTTTATGTTTTCTAAAGGGGGAAAAAATGAGAGCCATAATAAACCTAAACAATAAAGACTACAAAAAGAAACAATGCTGTTAAGAGGCAATCTTTTGAGGTGAATGCATAGCTGAATGCTATTTTAAACAGCACATAACCCAGGGAATTATGATGTTGTTTACACTTGTCTCTTGGAATCTGTGTATGTTTAGAGTTTGGTTTGTTATATGTCTTGGTTAAGCTCTCCAATATGTCTGTCTTCTGAAAAAGAGCCCTATGCTGCGCTAAAACTTAGCTCCAGCAAGTTAAAAATACGGAGAGAGTACCTTAAGTAATGTCCCTTTCCCCAGAGATGCCCTTGGTAGCAGTCAGTAATGCAATCAGATATCCAGGGTTATTTCGATTGCCTGCCAAAACATCACTCATGTCTATTAAAGCATCCTGAAAAACACCATTACATCAATTCCAGCAACGGCATAATTATTCTTCTTTCTGGAATGTCTTCTGATGTGAGTCACCCTGCCGGCGTGGGATTTCTCTGGAAAGTGCTGTAGGAATGTCCCAGAGGCTGTGGGGTAGGGTGGGGGCCAGCAGCAAGAAGCTCTCATCCCAAAATGTGGTGGATGCCCAGGATGGTGGCTGGATGCACCACACAGTGACACCCCACCAATGACACAACCCCTTTTCCCAAAGACATGGAGCCCCAACAGGTTTCGTCTCACTGATACACTGAATTTTGAAAAAGCAATTTTTTGCAACTGCAAACCAAAGCGAAGCACTGACAAGGATATTTTTGCTGAATAACTTGGGCTTCTCCTTAAAAATGCAGGCAGGAAGTTTCTAGGAAGCACAAGGCATAGTTACAGCAGTTTATGTATTAATGAGCATATCCCTGCTCATTCCAGCTGCAGTTATCCTAGGACTTCCACACGGGCAATGCCAACCACACCTCCTCAATCCCGTGTAACATGACTGCCACTGGGACTGTAGTTAGAGAGTCCTTAGGAACAGGAGGATTATTATGGTTCCATATGTCAAGAATTTTTAAAAATCTACAGAAAATCCACGCGAGAAGTTCTGAGTTTGATTACGCTGCTGTAAATACCAATTTCTTTGATGCTGCTGGATCATCTAGCTCAACACTCAGAGGAGAGTTTGTCCCTCTGCCTTCCCCTTTGATCTTCCTAACTGAAAAGTTTGACCTGATGAGATTCTGCTTCACTGCAGCGATAGTACTGGTAGAATAATGCAGCATTAATTTTTCATTTTGGAAGAATAAAAAGCATTTGATATTATCTGAATAGCAACTAGACCAAAAGTCATCCCTGAAAGAACTACTTAGGGACATTTTTTACCAGGAATGAAGAAATGGACAAGTGCCATTGCTAAAAAAAAACAAGTATTTTTTTCTTTTATTGCTTTGTGTGAACATCCAAACTGCTCCTATCCAGCTCATGAAGCTGTGGCAATGCTAACAGACTTTTGATGAAGACATGGCCTTTTTGAAATCAGTCAAATACCCAGAAAATTCAAAATATGTGTCTTTCAAGCTACATGCAGCTTTCTAAATATCAGAGAGTCCACACTAACAAAAAAATAAAGAATTTAATCAGCTATCAGATAAATTCTAGAGTCACAATCCAAATGAGGGCATGAGAAACTCTCTTAAAAAAGACCCTTTTAGCATGAAGGGAAAAAAAATAATGATAATTGAAAGGCTGAATAGTCATTTGCATTGCTCTTCTAGGCATGAGGACAAATGTGACATTCCTCTTCATCTGCTGGGGGGGTGCCTGCTTGGTGCTGGTTATCAGAAAAATAAAACCTCTAAAATTTCTCTTCTTCCTTTGGATGATGCTCTCAGGCACAGGGTGGGATTATTGGGTGTGTCCTGTGCAGGGCCAGAATAAAACCTCATCCCACCAAACTTCAGGCATCATCTCCCCACAAGGAGAAGGGACATGAACAGGACCAGGCTTAGATTATTTGTTACAGAAGAGAACGTCATAAGAGAAGCAAATGTGAATAGATTCCATTTTATCAATGAAAAAAATTGGAGGCAGAGAAGCATGAAAAATTCTCCTATTTTTCAGCAGGATATTTTCCTGCATTTGGCATTTATCACAGTTTAATCTATTTTATGTTTTCTTGATTGTTTATTGTAAAATGGGATAGATACTTTGAACAAAGCTAGGGCAGGACATGAGTCAATATCCAGCAGCAACAAATATTTAGAGGCAACAGATTTGTAATAATTAGATGGAGACAAGAGATGATGAATTGGTAAATCTGAAAGTCTTTACAAACTCTGAAAATCTCAGATGATCGTTTAATCCATCAACTATCTTCTTAAGAAATACAATCACAGAAACTCCTGCCAAAAAAATCCTTACTGTAATCCTACCTTTATCTCATCCACAAATATACGTTTTCTATATAAAGACACGATCCCTCTTAAAAGGTCAGCACTTGTAGTTGTCCACCAAACATCCCAATATGCCCACACAGCCGTGCAAGGGCTCAGCTGTGTCTCTTTTATAACCTACAGCCACTTCCATGGCAAACAGGGGGAAATCTCCCATTTCTACATGGCACACACGTGTTTCTCCACGTACCAACTTCCACTTCTGTTTCTCGCAGGTTACACACGGCTTAGATCCCCTTTTAGCCCAACGTGTGCTGAACTTACTGAAGATGAAGGGAACAGGCATTTCCTCAATGGCATTGCCTCACACATGGGACAGCTTAATGGCTTGGCAATTAATACATGCATAAGTACAACCTGCATTAGTGGTGGTAAAAGGCAAGCTGGCTCCTTGATTACACATCATTAAATAATACCAAGGTTCTCGTGTTCGGTGCAGGCATCTCATGTACCTGTTCAAAGGTGGAATATTGTGTGAATCTGCACATTTTCCCACCCCCACACGTGGTTAAGCTTGCTCTGACATGATTCTCTCCTTTTTTGTCAGCCTATGGAAACCACCTGGTCTCATGTTTCCTGGTGACAAGCAGCAACTTTAAAATGATGCTGCACCAAATCACACTAACAATAAGAGAAAGCCTGGCCCAGGAGCTATTTACTTCTGAAAATAAAAACAACAACAACAACAAAAAAAGAGGATATTTTATCTGAACACATTACAAAGAACTGCTGCACGATGACAGTGGGGCCCCAGAAAGGGAAAAGCTGAGGAACTATTGCTTTGTAGAAATCAAGGATAAATATCCTTTCTCACATTAGAGGAATGAAAATAGGTTTAAAAATCCTGAGGAGGGTTGGGGAGCTGAAGTTGGTTTCTTTAAGCAGAGCCTTTATATAAATTCTAACTCTGCAGTTAAATGGAAATGCTTAAGCCTATAAAACTAGAAGGAGATGAGGAAAGGGGGGAACCCATATACATGAAACCAGAAGATACAGAACCATTTTATACAGTTCAGTAGGCAGGCTAACATGAACTTAATAGTGACAATTGTTTTAAATTGATTCAAATAACAAATACACATTTCAGAGATTATGAAGTTTTGCACCGCATTTTTCTTTTTATCTTTCAAAGAAAACAATGCTAATAGTTTCCTTTTTCCTACGCTCAATGACTATTTACTACTTTCTTGATGTGGACTTTCAAAATACAAAGAAGGTTTGGCAAGTTTTCAAAGTCTTTCTTCAAAGTCAGCTCTTAAGTACTTTTTACAAAAACATGAAGAATACTTCTTACTACGGAGAATTGATAATGTACTGCTTTCGTTATTTGTATATGAAATACTGTCAGATAAATGCACATGGATTCATTTGTTTGGACCTTCTCTGTTAACCTTCTGTATGAAATTGATTTCGATTGATCACAAGAGTCAGGAACATAACAATTGCTTTCAACCAAAAGCTGCTTCAGACATTATAGACCCAAGTTTCAAAGAAAAAAAGTTACTATACTTGCAAGTTTAGAGTCAAACTTGGCAGTTCTTCCAAACAGAGTGGTCAGAAGAAGAAAAATAAAAACAAACATCCTCCCAAGATTTTTTTTCTTCAATTGCCATACAAAATAATGGTACAAGTATGTCACAACCCTTTCCGAAAGTTATTCATGAAGACATAAGCAAAGTGTCCTAAATACTTTCTTGCCAGAGAGTTAACATTTGTAGAGCATTTTGAGAATTTAAGGAACTTTAGAAAGTTGTCAGCTCTTTGCTGCTGCACGGAGCCAAACTTAAAAACAGACACAAATCAAAGCAGCCCTCTCAAAGTGACAAACCCGAGCGGTCAGACCGTTTGTAGCCAAGCACATCGCTCTGTTTGCTAGAGGTGAACTGAACCGGGGGCCAAATCCAGAGGTGATTTGTAAGGTGGTGCAAATTAAATTGTGTAAGTAGGAGTAAGTAGATGTGAGTGAGTGTGAGAGACTGGGCTGGTGGTGCTCACACGCCAAGGGGCCTGGGAAAGGTACCAGGAGGGAGAGAAGCAATCCTTAAGGCTCAGGGGGTTTCTCCTTCCAGACATGTGCTAGCTAGAGTGGTAGCACCAACCTTGTGCACTCCTCGTCACCATCCTGCAGAAGAGGCTGCAGGGACCATCCCCCAGCCCTGCTCAGAAATACCCTCTGGGTTAGCTCAGAGGTGCTCTGTCAGCAGAGATGGAGCCTGGGCTGTGTTGGTGGAAGTGGGCAATGAGCACCTCCACCACCTCTTCCTTCCCACCGAGTCCTGCGGGCAGGAGTGATGAGCAGGACCACTTTCAGCTGTCACAGTGGCTTTCCAGGGCAGTGTGCCTCTGCTTTTACCCCAGTTGTGGGTCTTTCTCTGATTATCCCCAGAAATTACACTCAGGCCTTCATTTCCCTCCCTATCCCTAATGCCCCTGTTCCTCCAATTTCCTGTCTCCGGGGCTGACACCTCTTTGTTCATCTCCCATCTTTTCTCTGTCTTGTCTATTTAGACTGTAAATTGTTTGATAAAGGGACGATGACTTAATAGGTGTTTGCACTACATCTGGCACCATTTGGTCTTAATCTCAGCTGGGACATGAAGTCTCTACTATTAAGCGAATAATTAATAATGATTAGGTCTTAAAGCAGCAACATGAAACTCCACTAACTTTACCCACCATATCCTATCCCTCTTCTATTTCTTCTAATGCCTGTTAGCTTCTTCAGGGATTGTTCCTGAGCCATGGCAGCCGAGGGGCAGCAGGCATTGCTGCTCAGTAGCCCACTGGATACTTTGGAAAAAGGAAAGTTAAACTGGAAATTATGTTAAATGCGAGTGCAAGGTCTCACAAAAACTTATAATGTATTCCTATGACAAGGCTGTGCTATGCATAATATAAACAGCTGTATGTAAGGGAGATCACTGCTCTGCTTCAGGAAGTAATAGCTAAAGAAGCATTTATTTCTGACAATTAATGGACATAAAAGCCCATGTGCTATCTAAAGAGGGGAAGATTAAAGGAGGGAAGTAGCTTATACTATTGGATCGGCCACACCAAAACAAATAACCTCACAACTTCATTTTGTACAGAGCCTTCCATAAAGTCTGGATAATAAAATGCTTTACAGCGAGCAAAGAGGGAGGGAGGAAGCAGAAAGCAGAACAGATATGTTTTGAGCCGAGATTGGATCCGAAGCAGCGAAGCCGTGCCAAGCAGCAGGAGCTGCAGAGGAGAAGCTCTCACCCCAGCGGCGGCAGGAGCCCGGGACAAGCCAGGCAGAGGGCTGGGCTCAGCCTCAGCAGTGACAAAAAAAAAGAGGAGAGGGGGAATAAAACGACGAGGAGCCAAATTCTTCTCCTGATTCCACCAACGCAACCCCACTGACATCAATGGGTGTAACTGAGAACAGAGCCAGCCCAAGGCAGCTCGACAGACACGCAGGGAGAGTTTGAAAACAAACAGGATGCTCCTGATGGGTGAAGGAAGATGGATGGGGAGCTGCTCCATGGGACACCCCATCCCAGACCCACACGGCAGCAGCTCACTTCCCATACGGAAAGGGTTTGCTGGGAGGCCCTGGGATGTCCCCAGGATGTCCCCAGGATGTCCCACAGCTCATGGTTTGGGGCTGAGCAGGTTAAGCTCCTGCTCCCCACAGACTGGTGTGTCAGAGACTGGGAGGCGGCGGGTAGATGCTGGACTGATGGCTGCTCCCTAAAACCTCCCTGATTTTGCAGGAAAGACACATTTCTGATCAGCCTGCTTCATAGTGTAGTGGGAAAAAAAAAATCTTAGGGACCCCACTGCCAGAGATGTTTATCTGCCACATGGCAGGACCCCCTGTGATTATATCTGGATCCCGTTGTAGCATGTAAAAAGACCAGATTCTATAAAGGAGCTGATTTCCAGCTTCCCCAGAGATCCATGCAAGACCTAAAATAAAACCCGATTTCCCCAGGCTTGTGCAGTCTTGTGCTGAGCCGGGTAACATGCAAAGCAGACAGGTTTTTATAGAATCTCACCCTAGATTACTTTCAAAAGTAGTTTTTTTCACAACATATTTGTTTGGAAGATTTTGCTGTCTCTTCCTCTTTTTCTATTTTCAGACAGCTTTGTTTAGTGGGAAATAGAAACAAAAACGCAGCTCTTTTTACAATTATTCAATATTTCAAAATCGATCCAGTAAAATAAAAAATTATTTTTGGAGCTCGTGGGACATACACACACACACAGCTCTCCCTAGCTCTCTAATCCTTCCAAGGAAAAAAATGTCCAAATAGTCATTTTGAAAAGTTGCTGGGAGTACACAGACAGCTGTTCCTCATACATACTGCAAATGTTTCTTTTAAATTCCTACGGACGCAAGAGTTTGATACCAAGCCAGTACCTCTAGAAATGGAGAAAACTAAACACACCCCATACTGATGCTTTTACTGTCCCAACAAACTTTCTCCCACAACTAAAATGTTAAAACTTTTACCCCACATCCCACATTGGGAGATTAGTCCAATAACTAATGTTCTGTCCAAGTAAAATACATTTTGTCATTGCTTGAAAATGTTACCTTTCACAGAAGTATAGTATTTCTGACCAGCAGGGAACATATGTCAACATTATCTATTATTACACAATGTCAGGACCAGAAAGGGAAGGTGGGTGGTGGATGTTAATAACAACTTAAGCGATTTTCTAAAAGAGGCATTTGAGAAGTACAAAGCCAGAAGTTTTGAATGTTTTGTCTGATTGTAGCTGTGTCAGCAACCTGCCCCCACCACTAGCACAAACCTAATTCTGCCTGTGACCCAGTGCCTAGTTCTCTTTTCAATTTGAGCCAACACATTGCTAAACTGGAAAGTTTGAAAAATACCTTTGAAAACTTCTCCACCAAAAGGAAAGAGGAAAGAAAAAAAAAAAAAAAAGAAAAAGAAAAAGAAACTTATGATCAGTCCTGGTGGAAGTGTTAAGGCTGTGATTTTAAGACCGAGATTTTTCACTTTGATTTTCTTTAGCACTGTGTTAAACTGTTTTTCGTGCGCTGCTACCCATGACTATATTTGCAGAGTGTCTTCATGTTAAACATTTTTTTCTTGGTGGAAAGGCACAGTCCCATGAGACAGATTAACACAGAAACCATCTCCTCATTCTAACCAGGGAATTGGAAAATTTGGGATCCCCCCACATCCTGCCATAGGTTCCTCATGTGCCCCTGTTACTTTGTGCCCTTTGTGCCTCTATGCCCAGGGCACAGCCTCTCTGAGGAGCTGTGGGATGCCTGTGCCAGAGACCAGGACACAACTACAGCAAAAAGACCTTCCAAATACCTGAGATAAACAGCCAGCTGCTATGAGTACTTACCCTATGTGTGTGAGAAATGTCCCTCTCACAGCCAAACTGCTCGTTTGGGTCCCGGGAGATGCTCAGACGCAGCGTCAGGATGTTGACTGATCATAGAATCATAAAATCTCAGCATGGTTTGGATTGGAAGAGACCTTCAACACCATATAATTCCACCCCTGACATGGGGCACGGACACCTCCCACTGCACTCGGTTGCCACAAGCCTTGTCCAACCTGGCCTTGCAGATGGACCCTATGGATGCTCCACAGAACAGCTTTAATTCCCCTTTGCACCACCCAGGTTTCAAAGATGTTACAGTAATTTTAAGATGACCAGACAACCATTTTTGGCGTGTGCCTGCTTATAAAACCCTCACTGTAGGAAAGTTTGGGGAAACTCTTAATTCCCACCAGAACGCCTGCAAACAGAAATGGAACAGGGAAGCACTGGTGCTGAATAAACCAAAGGGAGATGAGCGGTGATGCCGCTGTTCAGCCACGTTTCCAGTGGTAATTCTGTTACTGGAAATGTTGAAATTAATGTCTTCAGCATCTCTCTTCCACTGTCTAGTGCTAAATCAGAGAAAAAAGCTGGAGGAGGGAGATCTGTAGTGCTTACCTGCGTGGAAGCCCATCCAGAACTGTTCCCTCGCCAACACAGGGTGGTGAACTCCATGGGCTGAAAAGGGAGAGGAAAATGAGATTTTCCTTAAATAACTGACATGTGTGAGGCAAGTTTGGTGCAAGTATTTCTTAAGCAGTACCTTTCCATAGAGAAGAATGTGTTGGTCCCAATCTCACCACTCCATGAAGATCAGTCAGCCCCTCAGCATCATTCTGGTATTTTGGGTATTTGCCATTAAACCCTGTTTTACAGATAATTATGTCAAATAATGGGCCTCACATTCAATTTTCCAAGGTGGATTTGGGTGCTGAGAAAGGAAAATTACTTCCCCCACCACAAACACGGTAAGGTCAAAGCTGCTGGGCCCGTATTTCCTCACCTTTTTGTTTTGTTTGTTTCATTTTGTTTTCATATCTGTTTCAAAAATCAATGTAATTTCTTTGCAGTGTGTTCTTTCCCCAAAAGCAAATCCTTCAGGGTATTTATTCCCCTCAAAATACAAATTATTCTGTTCCCCAGTAATTATCTGTTTTGCATACAGTTACACAGCTGAATCAAAAGCAGCAAGATATGAATAAATATATAAATAATGGACACACCGAGGTGTAGTTTCTCATGTTTAACATAACACAGGGGAATACATTTTTATAGCGAGCCAGTAAATGTTGCAAACTGATGTTTTCAATTCCAGTGACTTAGAATTAACTTCTAACTGTGAGAGCTAAACTAGCTGCAGTCTTTTATAATCTCATGCTTTAAAGTTATAATGGTCTTTTTTCATCTGCTGTGAAAAAAGAAATTATATTTTACTAGGAGATGGTAAAGGTAAACCACGGGAAAAAAAGTACACTTCAAACTGCTTAAATATAATTATTTTTGTTCCATGTGATTTCACTCAGTGATAAAAAGGAGAGCTGGGTTAGCCTGTTGGAGTGGGAATGTGCTGGTGAGTAGAGAAAAGCACATATTGTTTGGCAATGCTTAAGGCGTTTACGTGAAAAAAAAAAAAAAAAAGGAGAAATCTAGCAAAAAACTGCAGAAAAACTGGAGGAAAACCACCTTTTTTTTCCCCCCATAAGCAGCAGTTCAAACACCTATCAAAAGCAAAACTTAGCCCTGTTCCTTTTTTTATGAGGCTGAAACCAGTACCTTTAGAAAAAATCTCATCCAAAAAAGCCCCAAATCCTCTTTGGGAGCGCACGTTCCTCCAAGCCATGGCAAGAGGTTGTGTTTGCCTTTGGATCAGACCAAAGCTGCCCCCAAGATATTTTTAATGAGCATTTTCTTTTATCACTGACCTACAGCACTTCTGTGACCCCTGGCACCCCACCTGGCTGCTCTGCAGGGCTGGAGGCACCTCACGGCCCCACGGCCACCACTTGCCCCACATGTGGCTCCTGAGAATCAAACGCTGCTGAACCTGGGCTGCACAATTCCAGTGCAGCCCGAGCCTGCTGGCCTGACTCCGCTTCTTTGGGAATGAGGCTGGAGCTCTGAACTCAGATCTGAACCTGGATCTTGGGTTTAGATCCAAGGGTTTGGGTTGGGCCCCATCTCTAGTAAAGAAAAGCATAAAAAGAGATGAAAAGATAATTGTAGAAACTTAAAAGCCAGCACTGCATTCTTTTAAAATTACAAATTAAGCTATAAGCGATTCCAAACTATGCTGTTTTTATTAAAAATGACTTAATAATCTAATCTTCCTTTCCTTTCTTTTCTTTTGGAATTTATCCTATATCCCAGTAATCGCACATAGAAATTACACAACACCACGCTGGATACTCCTGACAATATAAACACAATTGTTTATCCAGAAGCATTATAGGTTCATGCAAAAATACAGCATTTAAAGCTTGTGGTCAGATCAAGAAACCACAAGTATAATTGTTTGTTTATCCAGCCAAGCATTACTCCACTGTGTAAGTTTATTGGGGGGGAGGGGGGGGTGTGAATTTATTTATTTATTCCTAACCTGATTTAAAAATTAAAGTTATGGAGCAAAGGCAGATGGTGAAAAGCAAAAGGGAATATTCTGAATAAGGAAA
The DNA here is from genome assembly GCF_030490865.1 of Poecile atricapillus. Taxonomy (NCBI): domain Eukaryota; kingdom Metazoa; phylum Chordata; class Aves; order Passeriformes; family Paridae; genus Poecile; species Poecile atricapillus. The sequence goes on from NC_081253.1 coordinate 3,458,391, forward strand.
TCACGCCTTTGCCATAGCTCATGTTACCCTGCTTCATCCTTCCAGGGAAGCCTCGTGATAACAGGGCCCTTTGGTGGAATTTCGACATATTTTTCCCTTTAGTTCGGGGCAGCTGGTTTCTTTCCTCTCGGAGGAGAGAGACGAAGTATATTTATCACTCCAGCAGTGACTCAAAACAAACAGGAAATCTTCATCAGCAGGCTCCTGGGCAAGGCAGATACCAAGGTACTGGCAGAAAGGAAACAGAGGCTTTGGGCTGTGGGAGTCCGACACACAGCATATTCTGCAGCAGCAGCAGATAACTCGGCTGGAGAGCCACCAAATTATTTTTAAATTACAAAAAAAAAAAAAAAAAAAAAAATAAAAAGGTGATCCTGAGGTAGCTGAGAGCACTCATGGCATCCATGGGGGTGGCTGAGCTGGACACCCAGCCCGGACATGAGCTGGGAACCTGGGAGAGGGAGGAAACCTGTGTGCTGGCCGGGCTGGGAGGTTTTGCTTTGATCCTGTGGCTTAGGAAACCCACTCCTTTCACCTCAGCAAGCCCTTCTTTAAAAGCAGAGGTTTCCGGCTGGGATGGTCGCCTTGCAGCAGGAGGGAGGCAAAAAGCTTTGAAAAACAACAGCAGAAAAAACCCCAACTGTTAATAATTTTAACCTTTAATATGAGTATTCTTTTTTATTAATGGTGTGTTAATAATTTTAACTGCTGATGCAATTATTCATGCTCATGGGTAGTTTTAGAAAGGCCTTTGAAAACAAGGTAATAAATGGGCCAGCAATGATGATTCCTCTTGCACTGGTTAGAGGCAGTCCTGACACAGGAACTTCTCTATGGGGTTGCTTTGTATTAATATTTAATATTAATAATTGTAATACAGGTTTTGTATTTTTCCATCTCTTTCCCCACCAGAGTCATGAAACAATAAACTCAAATGCTTCAGTTCATCTGTCCATCTCAAGAACAAAACACAAGGACAGCACAAGACTGACCATGGTCTGCTTCTTGGAGACATCCCTGTTAAATGGCTACAAGGACATTACGAGGCTGCAGGGCTCACACCACACCAAACACACAAGGAAACAGTTACTGGAAATGGGGAGGGATGGGAAAAGTCACTATCTGCATCTCCTGATCCTCTGCATCTCCCCAGGCACTCGCAGTTTACTGTGGCCAGAGATGGGGCACGATGATCCCTAGGTCTGACCTGCTGTGGGCTTATCTCCAGAGCTGGCAGGAGGTGCTAGGGCTGGCCAGGACACTTTTGGGTGGTTAAATGGCAACTTCTGCACCATAAAACATTTGCCAGCCTTCCTTTTCTCCTGGCCAACCCTGGGACAAGCTTCCCTCTTGAGCCAGATGCCCTTGACCTGGGAGGAGCCTGGAAGGGTGAGTGCTACAGGGGCATTTTCACATGTCCAGGCTGGGCTTGGTTGGAGCTTTCACAGCCAAGGCAGCAGATGCACGTCCTTATCACCGAGCTGCACCCTGTGACACCAACCTCAACGTCTCACCACAGAAATCCAGCCTTCTATTAATAAGGATGACTGGCTTGGCTGTGAACAGAAGGTGCAAGGGGCTGATAGAGGGAACACCAGACACCCACATCCTCGCAAACTGTTGGAGGGGCAGCGTACTCAAATGGAAACTGTCTGACTATGGAAATGAGAGCATGAAATCACCATGGCCTGAGACATCCCAGACACAATAAGCATTAGCAGTGAAAGAGGTGGTGTAAAAGCAAGTGCTTCAGCCTGGCTCATTCGCAATCTCCATGGGACTGCCCTATGGAAAGCTGGCTGAGGTCTATGTCACAGATGACTAGCAAAACCTCTGGGTCAGGGCGACTCTTCTTGGGAAGCATCTGGCAGAATGTATCACCACTGTGCTGACTCACAGATGTGTCAAGGCATAAAGTCAAGAGAGGTGGGTAGTTCTGGAGAGTTTCTCCGGAGATCAGACTGTCTGTATCATCCTAAGGAACTGTGTGGTCTAACCAGCACCTCAGCCAGCGCCAGGGAAGGGAAACCTGGTGACATTCTGCATGGTGTGCAGTAGGTGAGAAGGTCAAGTTCATGGAACCACTGGATCCCAGAACGGGTTGGAAGGGACCTCAAAGATCACCCCACATTGCAGTAGACCACGTTGATCCAAGCCCTATTCAAGTTAACAGGAAGAGAAAACACCAGGGTTATAAATAAGAAATATGAGGTACAAGAGTGCTGGAGGCTCCCTACTGCTGGAACTCGCCTGTTTCCAGCACAAAGCAGTTTTGTTTCAAGTGTGTAAGCTTTACTGGAATATTATGTTGACTGCATACCTACCAGATCAGGCAAAACTCCCACGCAGCCTGAACTCCAGAGCATCAAGAGTTTGGAAAGGCCACGGTGAGTGGGGCTCCCAGCCCACCCTCGTCTCTGCAGCTGGCACAGACCACAACAAAGCAGCACTGCCAATGTGCCGTGCCAGTCTGCTGCTGGGGGATGTGACACAGCTCAAGGCTTTCTCCTTCCTCCCAGAAGGGTCAGCTGGAAAACAAGGCAGAGGAAAGCCCCTGACTGTGACTGAAGCATAGGCAGCAGCATGAGGCCCAGAAAGTGATTAGTCAGGCACTGGAGCAGGGAAGTGATGGAATCACCATCCCCAGAAGTGTTCCAAAGGTGTGTGGATGTAGTCCAAGGGGATACGGCTTAGTGGTGAACACGGTGGTGCTGGGTTAACTGTGGGACTCAATGATCTTAAAGGTGGCTTCCAACCTAAATAATCCTGTGGTCTTTATGCCTTGGTTTGGAAATGGCCACTTGCCTTACAGATGAGTCCTTTGCCTGCTCAGTCACTCAAATGAGAGGCACACTCACTTTAAATTATTCACCAGCCAAAGATCCAAAAGTGTGACACAACTAAAGAAAGCTTCACACTGAGGAAGTGATTTGCAGCCACAAGCAGCAAGTGGCAGAGCCAAGAGAAGAGCAGAGGTCCATAACTCGTTCTCAGTGCTGTACCCACCTTCTCAGACCTCAGTAGGGTTCACGCAATTAACACTAACTCTATGCCCAAAGGTCGGCTTTGAAAGGACATGAGAAGAGTCTTTGGCTGCTCTGGCTGGCCTGTACTGGTTTGGAGTTTGCCATCTCATCAAGCCAAGGAATGCTAGAGTGCAACATCTTTCCACCACATGTCTTTCCATCCCTTCCCTTGCCTCTGGCACAGCCTTTACAGCCGGGGCTGGGGTGAGCAGTCAGTGTGACAGGAGGGGTGTGACCTTCTCCACGGCAGCAGAGCAGACCAGCAAGGCAGGGTCCCTGCTCCCAAAACGAGGTGAAGGCTCTATGGTCTCACTATTTGGTTTTCACCAGCTACACTGAAAATGCTGCATAACACAGGCCTTTGGAATCTGCTCTCCAAGTGATAGAGGATCATTGGCTTTGGCGATGAAGTGCATTAGTCAGGACTGGCAGACAAGAGTAATTATTTTCCCTTGGTGTTGCTCTATGTCATCGAGCTTGATTACATTTTTTTCCTTTTAAAGGTGTGTTTTCCTTCTCCTAATCTTTTAACAACTTTGTACTGAAATCAAAGGTCTATATGTTATGCTACAGCATATTCCACCATGTCCAGGACCCAGGTTCTGGGCGTTTTCCCACCTGCCACATTATACCACAACAAACCTAAGGTGCCATCCTGCTACAGACCCACCAACAGGCCAGAAAGATGCTTGGATGTCCCCAGAGCAGAGCAACACACATACACACATCTTCCCTAGGAGACACTGCTCCAGAAAAACACTCACAGCCACAGGTGTAATTGATTTTTTCCACAGTTCCTTTTTAAAATCAAAAAGGCACATTTTCCAAGCTGATATTCACATGGGATATACATAAATCCTAATTCTTAAGAAGGGTCAGAAAAACAGATTGCAGGAATCAAAAGGGGGGAATTTATGTGGAATCCAGAAACACAGAGAGGCAGCGAAGAAAAGTGTTGTGCATTCAAGTGCTTAAGTCCTGCATAACTCCATGATGACAAACAAACAAACAAACCCCGTGTCTCTTTTTCTCAGCTCAGTGATTACAGCAAACCCACAGTGCCAGCTTCAGACTGGCAAGGCAACTAGCACTGCTCACAAAAACAAATTCGATGCTTTTTTTTCTTTTTTCTTGTTTGTTTTATGTTGGATGATTTCATTATAATGATCTTCCACACTCTCACCTATTTCCTTACCATCAGTCAAGACACTGCTATTGTTTCAGGCTTATGAAATAGCAAAAACTGAGGAATGAAGGGAAGAAAATGAGGAGAGCATACTGCAGACACGGAAGAATTGAAACGTTTTCTTTTAAAGTCACTAATTCAAATGAGCGTGCAAAAAGGAAACTCAGGAAACCCATGTTGCCACGGTAATTCTGCTCTGCCTCAGAGCTCCCACCCAGGAAAGGTGTCTCTGATGCTACCTAGATGTCATCCAAACAAAATCGTTCCAAAACAGATATTTGACACCCCTTTTTTCTCCTAACTCAGCATTTCAGCTGGAAGTAAGAAATAAATGACAGTCAAATCTTCTAATAAAAAAGTAAATAAAAAGTTAATTATTAGGAGAAAGATGAACTCCTAGGATGCCTTAATGCCTGGGCCATAACCTGGCTGCCCTGGGAGTCCGGGCTCATTGGGATATCCAGAATATTAATTTAGAGTTAGGGCATTAGGGAAGAAATCTCCTGCTTTAAAAACGGAAAACTGTTATTCAGTTATTTCTTAAGCAAATACACTTCAAACAATGTGAAGGAAATGGCACTTCCCATTTATATGAGTTTACCAACAACAATCACCATGAAAAGGACAAAGACTACTTCAGTTTTGTGAGGGCTGTCTGTTATAACAAACTCTCCCATGCTGCACCTAGCATAGAACTTGCAGGATCTGGGAAATTTAAATTGTCAGAAATCCCCAAAACAAACCACTGTTCATTGCAAATGCAGTAGGAGGTAATTGTGTTCCAGAGCATCATCCATAGAATGGTTTGGGTTGGAAGGGACCTTCAAGACCATCTCATTCCTGCCATGCCCAGGACCTTCCACTAACCCAGATTGCTCCAGCCTGCCCAACCTGGTACTGGACACTGCCAGGGACAGCCACAGCTTCTCTGGGCACCCTCTGCCAGGGCCTCACCACCCTCACAGGGAGGAATTCCTTCCTAATATCCAACCTAAACCTTCCCTCTGTCATTTTAAAGCCATCCCCCCTTGTCTTGTCACTACCTGTCCTTGCAAATAGCTCCTCTCCCTTCACAAGGGTAATTCTGCCTCTGAGGAACAGGTCAGCCTCTACTGCTCATCAGCCTCCTGTGAGTCCTTGTCCCCACACAGCTCAAATCCTGCACCACCAGAGCTCACTCCTCCTCCCCCTGGACCCATAAAGGTGGGTTCTGAGCTTTTTAATGCTACTTCAGACAAAAAAACAAACAAACCTCTTCTTCAAAGCAGCAGGTTGCTCTTTTCGGTATAGATTTAAGAGGAGCAGGGCTGCACCAGAACATACAACAGGCAATGTCTGCTGTGTGCTGAACCTTCGCAAATCAGAAGCAAATGTAACGATGTTAGCAGCCCATCAGCAGAGTTTGGCAGGGGTAACAACCATAGGGAGATAAGATAAGGCTGTAGGCTTTCAAGGTTGGGAAATAAAGTATCAGGATTACCAGAGAGGTTTATAGACACTGTTCTCCCACCCTCTTCTAAGAAACAAAACTGTTCCTTTACACTTCACCCCGAGGGAGGAAAATAGTCATTAGCTTTACATTGCAAAGATACATACAATAATTGTCTCTCTAAGATCAAGCTGGCCTACCCCGAGTAGCCATATGTGTGTGCAGCTGTAGTTTTTTCCATTGTGACACAACCTACCCTTACTGTGACCCTCTCTCATTAGGTCATTTCTAAAATGTAGCTCTCTGTGAACTGGGACCGTGTTCTGTTGGTTTGCACAGCTCCTATTTTTGGCACTATAAATAGAAGAAACAACTTTGCCTGGTGTATTCTCCTCCGAATTATTTTGTAGGTTAAACAAACCTTTAACTGTTTCAGATAAAGCCAAGCAGAAGGTGTTTTTTCCAAACATCCCAAGTGAAGGAGTGCATTTCCTGCTTCCCTAATTCAACCTACGGCATCAGACATCTGTAACTCTGTTTACATTCCAGCCCTTCACAGCTTAATACCGCTTGAAGCATCAATAATATAGGGCACATTTCTGACTGCTCTTTAGATATTTTTTTATCTCCATGGGACTTCCTGGTTTGGGATTTTGTAGTTTACAATTTCTCACTAACAGTAACTAGCTGCAGCATTTGGCCTTAAGAGTTTACATATTATTTAACTAGATATAAGCAGCCTATTTTAATTACAGTAAAGAGCCCTGTAGAGGCCTTGTCTGTTTTTTCCCCCTCCAACTATATCAGTTGGCTTAATAAAGATATTACCACTCCCTATAAACCAGGCTGTGATCAAGCTCCTAGATATGCTAGTCTTTAATAACATACTTTTACCACTTTAAAAAAAAAACAAGTCCTATCAGATCTTCAGGCACTCAGATGTCCATGGCTTTAATGAAGGCGGTGTGAGCTTTCTGTAGCTCACACACATTTTAGTTTCTGCGTGTGCACATTCCAGCACTTCTAAGGAAATCACTCAGCCCCCCCCCAAACCGAGAGTCATCTGCTCCTGTCAGTGTATTACAGCGTAGCATTGAACTGGATGGGCTGCACTCCTGGGACAAGCTCTCCTTTCCCTGGGGGATGTAGAGCATAGGCTTCCATCTCCTCTGCATGCCAGGCCAGCAAGAGCTCTGCTCCCACGAGGAAATTCATGGGATCATAGAATGGCTTGAATTGGAAGAGACCTTAAAAACCACCTCATTCCTAACACCTTTCCATGGGCAGGGACACCTTCCACTAGACCTGGTTGCTCCAAGCCCTGTCCAGCCTTGGACACTTCCAGAGATCCAGGGGCAGCCTCTGGGCAAGCTGTGCCAGGGCCTCACCACCCTCACAGGGAAGGAGTTCTTTCCAATATCCCATCTAAACCTGCTCTCTGCCGGTCTGGAGCCATCCCCCTTGTCCTGTTACTCTAGGCCCACGTGCTAAGTCCCTCTCCAGCTCTCTTGGAGACCCTTTAGGAGCTGTAAAAGCCTCTGAGGTCTTCCCAGAGCCTCCTTCAGGCTGAACAACCCCAATGTCCAGATAATCCTGCTATGTCATACTTGTATCCCTGATATCTCTGTCCTCATCTTCAGGTCCTGTATTTCTCATATGATGTCACTACACAGGCTCTCTGACCTTCATTTAGATAACTTTCCATGATTTATTCCATACTATCTGAGAGCAAAATTTATGCCCAGGGCTGGCACTATGTGCAGCTAACCCTGATTCAGACCAGCCAGCATCTTGTTGTTTCATTCAATCCTGCATTTGAAGCCAAGGTGAGACACCGAGACTTCAGTTTTCTTCTTTCACAGGGCTGCTTTTCTCTGCAAGATGTCAAATTAGTACCTGAATGTCACCTACCAAATCAACCTTGCATATTCACAACTCTTCTAACTTTTGCAAGCAACATTACTACAAAGGAAAGCTCGAGACAGCTTGATTAAGCAACTTGCCCAAGGTCATACAGGAAGTTGTAGAAGAGCTGGAAACAAAAGCCAGATCTTCTTAACTCCTGTCCAACCCTCTCTGGAATGAAAAGGCCAAACTGCTGTGTGGAAGTGAAGACCTAGCAGAGTGATAGATCTCATCCTATAAATTTCATAATGAATTCACGGCTTAGCAAAGAAAATGCGCAGAGCTCCCAGCACTGCTTTCCCAGGAAAAATGTGCAACCCCACAGTGGCAGCTGGGAAGTGTTCCCCAAGTTCTTAGTGGTGCTGGCTGTGGCCACAGGCCCTCCACTTACACAGAAAGCAGAAAAACAGGGAGCAGCAATACCCTGCAGGGCCATTTAATGCAAACTGGTTCTGCCGTCCTTTTTCCAGCCACTTCCCACCTCTCCAAAGTGCGTCTACTGGAAAAGCTGCTGAAGTCACCCAAGAGCAAGCATGAAATCGTTCAGGATAGTGAAAGGAGCATCCAGAGTGCAACAAAGGCAGTATTTATGTCTATACTTTTCCCTATCTGCGTGGCTCTCGGTGATAGCCACAGGAACAAACAATAGCCTTGGCCCTTTGGCTGCAAACAGTTCGCTGCGGAGGCCCAATTAAGTCGTGGAAAGTCTAAACAGAGGCACAGGAATCCGCTAATGCGGGCAGGCCCACACAATAGGGTCTCATCCTGGCTCTGCCCTGCTCCTGCTGAGCACCACCTTGCTGGAAGGAGAGCTCTCCATCACCAATGAGGCTCTTCCCATGGAGAGGTGCTGCTCCACCTCGAAGCCCAACGCAAACGTGCACAGCTGCACTCACTTTGGGGAGGATTCTGGTTCCAGGAGGAGTCAAACTCATGCCCAGCTGCATGATGAGTTGGGTGATCTCAGGCTCCCTTCCACCCAACAAACCATACGTGTGTGTACACACAGGCAAAGGGCAGTTTAGAGTGATCTCCCTCCCCAAATCTCCATCAGGTTCAGGGTCTGCTGACACAAACACTTCAAACAGCCCAGGCAGCCTCAAGAGCAATGCCAAGAGCAGATAGAGGCTTCGACATTGTCTCGGTACACAGGATGCCGGCCTGACATCATTTAGCGGAGACAATGCTCGCCCTCCTTCTTTGGGAACCACGTAAAAAAACTTGGCCGAGTATAAAACGACTTCAAAGACACATTTCTGTGCCAGCCAGGATGCATCAAAGTTGGGAAAGGAACGACCCGATTCACCTGATCCAGGGAGCTGATAGAGAAGTGCAGGGAAGCGGCTTTTATCGATGTACCTTCCCAGCACTTCCTTCCTGCCCCTGATGCTATTTAAACCCCTTGCCTACCTCCAGCCAGACCTGCCCATTCTCTGCTCTAAGGAGGAGAAAGGAAAAAGCAAAGGGAAGCCCTAAAAAAAGGCGTCCCTGCAAATTTCTGTGCAGTTACCGGGCAGTCATATCCTTCTGCTTTCCCCTGAAAAATCAAGTATCACCTTATCGTTTCCTCACCAAGATTAACTCCTGCTTCCTGAAGAGTATTTCTGAGGTAGAAAGCAGAGGTGGTGGAAAAAAAAAAAAATAAAAATAAGGAGGGGGGGGAAGCTGAAAAGCCCAATCTGTCAAGCTGCGTTTTAGAAGAAAGGAAAGCTGAAAAGTGAACGTATTTAACATGAGCTATTTCCTGCACTCAGGAGGGAAGAAAGCATGCTACTAACTGTGTGCATGAGGAGATCTGCACTAGTGTTATCTCTGACCTGCAGCTTAGCCCTTGTGTCTCAGCTGCCAAAAAGCTCCTATTCAACGTTATGCTGAGTTCATCAATGCTCCACGTGTCAGGATCCTAACAGGAAAAAGCAGGACAGACAGTCACTCTATTCAACTGCCTGGGGACCCCATGACAACTGAAATCCCCTTGCAGACTGTCCATATCAACCTACGGCAGGTCAGAGCGCGTAACCCCTCCAGAACCGCAAGCCTGGGCCCACACCCTTTCCCCTTGTCAACATTGTCACTTTAAAACAGCCCATCTAGCCTTATCACCAAACCTGGAGTAAGTATGACAATTAAGATGGATTGCAAAGCCTGCATGCGCTTTACAATTAACAATAACTTGGCAGCGTGTCCCACGCAACTGTTGGGTGGTATGGCAAGAACTTTATCCCTGCTTAGTACTGCATTAGCATATTTAGTAGGCTGCAAGACATAATTCCTCAGATATGAACATATTTTTGTCTTTTCAAAAAATCTGCAATTAAGCCATAACGTGCAGGCAGTGTGCAGCCGGCGGTAAACTTTGGTATTGGGGACTGTGCTGAAACGGCCCTTTCTGACCTTATGTCAGTTATTTATTTAATAAGGAATATATTCAATTAAAAAAAAAAGTGTCCTAGCAAGGTCTTTGCTAGGAAGCAACAATATTCCAAAAATTACAGCTGATATCCAGCCCTGCATTCCCTTTGAAGAGCACAGTGCTCAAGAGGGTCTGGGGGCAGGTATTAGAAAGCAGAGGCATTTTGTTGGGGGGATTGTCTCAACTGTTGGTTTAGAAAAGGCAAATTCTTTCTTTCTGCTATGAATTTTTAAATTGTAGGGTTAGTTAATTGTTTGTGTAAAAGAAATAAACCCCATTTAAGCAGCACCTTCCTCTGTGTGCTGTGCAGCTCTTTTTTTACTGTCCAGGATTCTCCTGTTTATAGGTAAATTAGCAGTCTTCTAAAGTAATTAAACATATTTGAGGAGCAGTTATTTAGCATGGCCTAACTTTATCGATTTCCTCCATGCTGCACAAGACACTCTCAACCCCACTAAGCTTTTTAAGTCTGTTTACGGTGTACATTTATCTAGAAAATCTGATCAGGTGGGGGGGAGGCAAAGATCTTGCCTCGATAACCCGGACATTGTCCCCCTTGACATCTGTGTTGCTGGTGGACAGGATATCCTGCCAAATGCAAGAAGACAACTGTGTGACCCACCTTGGGCGAGAGGCACCGCGGGCTGATGCGAGCACAGCGGGAGCGGGTGCTGCCTCTCCCCGCCCGGAGCCGCATCCTCGGCGCACAAAGAGCAGCCAGGGAGCCTCTGCAGGGGAAAAAAAAAATAATAAAAAGATAAAAAAGCCAGGGGGGAAGGCAAAGTAAGTAAGTAAGTAAGTAAATATATAAATAGGCAGTTTAGGTGAGTAGCACGCATTCGGTAAGGGAAAGCAGATGAGGGGCAGCAAATGCAGTTCAGTAGACAAAGTCTTTCTTCATAAACCCGGCGGAGGAACGGATTAAACCACCTGGCAATCTTGGCAGGAAAAAAAGAAAATCTCAGGCGGTGACAAAACCAAACAGGTGGAACAGGTATAAAACTTTTGCTTCCCAATAATACCCCTCTCTTCCCTGGAATGCTTGGACAGGTGCAGAAGTTCAAGTTACAGCGTGGAAGTGGCAAATAAATACACAGCATTAGTGTCTGACGTGCTCGGCGAGCAACCGGGGATGTTAATAACTGGCAAGGTACACTAATCTCTGATTGCAACATTTGGTTTACCTTAATCTGGAGGGACAGCTGTATTAAAGAGGGAATTATACTAATCAGTTCAAGGCCCTTGCATATAAAACTTCCCATTAGGCTTAAAGTACAACAGCTTACGCTCATTCTCTAGGAGCCTTACATCTGGTTCTGAATAAGGCTGTCTCTCATTTGCAAGGTACAAACCGAAAACAAGGGAGGGGGGAGCTGACAGTTGCTGGAGGATGGTTGATAGAAGAACAAGCTACTAATTCTTTGAAATTTTTTACAGCGCAAAACTGGCTGTAAGGCATCTTAATACTAAAAAAACAGGCATGTGTTATCAACCCTAGGCCATTTTTTCCTGTTACCGGAGGTGACCAACATAAAATAAAATTGATGATGTCAGTCAAAAACAGCTAAGCACAAAGCTTGGCTTTGTTATCTTAAGTCAGAAGGTATGATAGGCCATGCCATATGGCTGTAATCCTCCTATATCTCCCATCACCTAACAGGCAACCTTCATGTAGCATGACCTTATTTGGCTGGTCTCAGGTTAGGGCTGCCCAAAGGGGATTTTTCTGTTTCTGCTATATCCAAAGGTTTATGTTGATTTTTTTTTTCTCTTTTTTTTTTTCTTTTTTTTTTTTTTTGAGCCCTGCAAACTATAAATCCGACTGATTACTCTGCACTCTTTTGCTTGACTGAGCCTTTACAATCAGACATCCCCGTTAACAATAAGCTCCTAATGAATCAAACATCTATGGCATTAGTTTCACCTAGCTGCCTCTTTCCCATGCACTGCAGCTCTTTGTCAGACCTGGCTTGATGAGAAAAGCTAGTGACACTTGGTGCACCTATTGATAAACAATTCAGTAATGAGGGGCATAACAAAAATTACCTAAAACAACCTGATTAAAAATGACAGGCAAAGGGTACTACAGAGCTTTGCAGTTAAGGTAACTCCCGTATATCAGGAGGGATGGAAAAAATAATTAGGTGCAACACAACTTGCTTTAAAATTACACATTTTGGCACTTTTCTCTTCTCCCACCCCCCCCCCCCCCCCCCAAATTTCGTTTTTTCAGGAGTAGGGGTCTGATGGGTGTGTTAAAAGGAAAATGTTCCATCATAGTTTATAAGAGGTTCATCTTTTTTTCTGGAAAATTTGCAACTCAATAAGCTTTTTCTCTCTCTCCTTTTTGAAGCAGCACATTAATGGCAAAATGTATTGCTATTTGCAATCCAACTTTCTATCCATAGCAAATTCCTATATTATAACTCAGCATTTTACTTCCTTTGTTTAAATATTGGTTTTGTTGGTTAAGAGAACATGTGGGCTGTAAACAAAGGATAAATAAGCTGTGAAAATAAAAGCAGGCTCCAAGGAATAAATAAGAACAAAATGGAAAAGACTGCACCGGGCTCCTGCGATGAACACAGGGATCTCTTTGTGAGAGGGGGAAAAAAATGTGTTAAAAGGGCACATACTGCAACTCTGAGGCAAACTTTGAAATGGAAGTGTGGAAGCATAAGAGCATTTGATTCCAAATCAGCAATGTGTGGGTTTGCATTTGCGTAGCAGCATGTTGGGAGGGTTTCAATCAGTGCACAGATGCACTTGAAAATCAAATATGGACATGGGGAATGTTTTTGGATATAGCAAATGAGGACTGATGACATGTTTACACTTTGCACATGGATCCAGTACAAAACCATACCCTGCAAAGAAACAATAACCACCATTTGCTGCTTTTCAGGGCTGGAACAAAATGGTGGCAAAAGGAAGGGAATACAAGGGAGTGTCTATTCCCACCTGGGAGAGGGCTGCACCGATTCCCTGCATCTGGGCTCATTTTGCTCATCTCTCACTTGAGAAAGGGACCTTTTAACCAATACTGAAAAAAATGTAAAGACACATAGGCTTGAAAAACAACAGTGTGAGAGGAAAAGAGAAGAAAAGGCAAGTTTCAAACATCAGTGATGCCTTCCTATGCTGTCAAAATATTTTCTTTACAGGAGAATTAAAATTATAGTTGGAATGTTGCTGGAATTAAATAGGGAATAATCGTGAGCAAATGCACTTTCATCATCTCCAGTGGAAAATTGCCATTTTGATATTATTTTAGTATCTGTCTCTATATATCCTTAAAGGAGAAATTCCTGGCTTATAAGTAACGTTCCCCAAGTTAGGCTGAGTTGTTAATGAAAGTTTATCAAGATGGCAAAACTTTCTTAAAAGGGAAATAGTAGTTGCAGGCAATTGCATCTGACCAGACTATAATGCATCCCTCTGGAAGGCAGCTCCAGCTCACAGTATGAAGTAATCATTTGTGAATGTTTTCCAAACTGTGATGCATATTTTACATTTTAAAGAAAGAGACAAAAGTTAGCTATCTACGGCAACAGGGAAAAACATCTGTTCTACCCTTTCCCCCAATCAGACATTAAAGAAATGCACATGAACTAATACCCTGACTTCTAAACTTTTTATGAACAGTTCATTTCAAACTTTTAAGAGGGTATCATTGCAGTTCAAATAGTCCTTCAGACATTTGACTTCTGCTACTGATTATTAATAATAATCATCCCATTTTCCCTTACACTTTCCAGCATGAATTCAGAATGTCAAAGCTAATTTTCTCATCAGCCTCGGGCTTTTTTAAAACGTCGCAAACTTCAGATTTCTGTTCTCTTCTCACACACTTGGGGTTTGCCACAGCATGGGGTGAGAGCATCCAATTTCCACAACTGTGCATGGGGTCAGCATTTATCCAACTGAGACCCAAGAGCTGGATTTTTACAGAAGTACCTGAATCTGAGGTCTCTTGGCCCTTTTTCTGGCACTTGTCCAGCCTGAAGCCCATGGTTTTGTCTCGGTGGCTTTAGAAACTCACTGGCTTTTTTAATAGAATGAAAATGGGCTTATCTGTGAAGTTAAGCTGCAGCTTTCATAAGAAATTTGTACAAGACATTATTTAGTAAGACAAGACACTCAAACCATTGAATTTTAACACCTTCCTCTCTGCATGTTGCCAGAGAGAGATTCACAGTTACACTTTGCACCACACCGTCCTATCTGATGCCCTGAAATGATACCAAAGAGCTCCAGTGTGAAGCATTTCCCACTTGTCCTGTCACTCCATGACCTCATCCAAGGTCCCTCTCCAGCTCTCTGGTAGCCCTTTAGGTACTGGGAGGTACCTGTGACCAATCATTCATCACAGGTATAATATATCTATCACATTTCTTCAGCCCTGTTCTTCAAACTTCTATTTTCTGGGCATATCCTCCTTTCCTAAAGGATTTAACAAAAAAGACAAAGCAAGCCCCAGCAAGTGGTGCCTCCTTACATTACAAGTTCAGTGAGAGGTGCATCTAATGATGGCTTCCTCCAGATTTAACTTCAGCCCCCCTGCCATGTTATTTTGTCCGGTGCTTGTACATCCAACAGCAAAAGGAGGAACACGTTAAATGTCCAGGAATGAAAGTTATAAGAGATTATTCTTAAATACCACCAGCCTTATAAAATGATGCAAACCATGTTTAGGAAAGTAATTTCCGAGTTGTTTCCATGATTTTCCTCTCTAGTACAGAGTAAGGCAGTTCCGTTTGTGTCTCAGATAAAAATGCAAAGTGTCATTTCCTGTTGATAGCCAACAAGAAATACGTTTGTGCTTTGGAAGCCCTTTCATACACCATCTTTTTGACTTGGGAAAGGAACAGACAGTCCAGTTGCTATAAATTTATCATGATTTCCAACTGATAGAAGTCAGTGTGGTGCCACGGATGTCACCCAAGGGAGACCCTGAGTGGGAGGTAACACACGTTACCTTCCCAGTCGTACACGGAGACAGAACTGACACGGAGCAAGGGTTGTGCTGGTGGATACTCTACCTCCATCATCACAGGACAAAATAACACATGGAATAATTCTATCACCTTCCCTCGTGCAGCTTTTGAAGATGAGTCTGTTTGAAATGAGAGCCAACTTAGTCAACTCACTGTAAGGGCACTCTTATATAAGAAAGCAAAAACTCATCGAATTCATAATTCAGCTTCAGCTGGTTTTGATGCTCAGTGGGCAGACATGAGCTCAGCTGTTTGCCTCAACAGAACAAACTTCATTTCCATTGACAGTAAATTTGGCCTTTACTTCACATTTTGGGAGAGAATCTTGAAAAACAACTTGCACCAGGATGATCTTTTTAATACTTCCCCCCCTCTTTCTGAAAAGTTCATCAGAATACACTCTTATGTGACTATGCAGTAAGGCCAAGGTTGAAATTTAAAACAAAAAAGGGAGACAAGATATAAAAAAAATCAATTATCAGTTTTAGTTTTAAAATTATTTGTTGTACAGCAAAGCCTGAAGCATGCCACCAATATTAGGGCTAGGTTTCTCAAAGCTATAGGTAAGCCAGGATGTGCACCAGCTAAATACTGAAATTCACTTAGGATGAGACAGGGTAGTGAGGTTGGTCCCCTAGAGCCATCTTATTATCAGAAGTACATTCAAAGGATATTCTTACCTTCTCTAATATTTACCAGGAAAAATTAAATGTGTGGAGCTTCAGCTGCACCATAGTTAATGGCAAAGTTATATTTATTTTTTAGCACTTGAAGATCTGGCCTGATTAAATAAAACAGCCAATTAGGAAAGACTAAAAATTTATGTAAGCCATACAGTCAGTATGCTCTTCCTATCACCACAGAGACCAGATTTTTCCCATCACAGGTCTTTAGTTCAACACTTGCTCAAAATTCCAAATTTGAGAAGTGCCACAATTGTGAAAGACTTTCCTGAAAGCCAGGCATTGAGAATTTAGGTGCCTTTCCTCAGGGCAACATCTTATTTAGATCAGGAGATCATTTTCCTTCCCTGCTCTTGAAAAACATTTTGCTATTCACTCGGTGTGTCCTATTAGCAGAAAATAGAGAAAGTTCTGATGCATCATAGCACGCATCTGAAATTCTAATTAACAAGAAGTCATCTGTAGTTGTCCAACATCGTATTATTAATTCACAAAGCAATAAAGGGATATATTTCAGACTGAATGAGAAAATAGGTACTGAATGGGGTCAGGGTATTTCACTACACATAATTTGTCATGATCTTTAACTGTTTCGAACCTGCAGAAGTCAAGTTGTACAATGTTTTACTGTGAATAGAACTTCTCACCTATATAAAGCAGTTACACCACTATGATTTACTCTTGTAAAACTTGAATTAGTTCTAAATCTGGACAACCCAGGGTTGCATAAGAAAGTATATTTTTACTGCAAATATGTAGACTTTTGCCCTTTATGTATTTTTGAACAAGAAAGGTTCTTCTAGGGCCACTATAATATATAATATATACAATATATAGTATGTTTTTTGGCATTATGATCAATACATAGAATAATTTGCTTAAAAATTATATTCAATAATAGGAATGGTAGTTTTGACAAATAAAAAAGCATATCTCAGTTAAATTCTAACCAACTTTACATTCCAAAAGTCTTAGGAAGACTTTTCTTTTTAATCATACACCCTGAAAATGCAGGTCTTTCAAAATTCATGATCAATGAGTAAAACTTTCTTCTTCCTGCTTGTTTCAAAAAACTAACTTCATAGTAAAACATGGGAAAATCCAGAAAGATTCATGCATTCACCCATTACTTTTCCAGCATGAGATTTCTCAGTTACTTGAATTTTATACCATTAGTGTTCTGAGAGTGGTTTAAATGCAAATCCGTAAAAGGAAAGTAAAAACAAATCAAAGTTAATCTTGACTGGTTGAGAAAAAATGGTTAAATCAACATGACAATGGCTCATCTACTGGTCATTTACCTGGGAGACCTCCTGCTACAGCAGATATTTTATTTATTTTTAATACAGATTTACCATTGCCTCGATTCTCCAGACCCTGCAAAGCCAAAGTCATTCCAGACTTGCCCTGTCACACTGTTTACTCCTCATATTTTATTTATCCCTGTTTTCTCTTTCCATTGGTTACAGAGATAAACACATGCAAATATTGTGATGTTCAGCAAGTTTAGTGCAACGAGAGAGGGCAAAAGCCACCATCTCCCATTTATAGCATCCTGGAGAGAGTGACAACACCATAATTCTCCAAAAGAAGAAAAGCCTTTTACTATAAGATTTTCTTTATTTTAAACCTTATCTTGATGAGTAACTCTGCAAAGTTCAGAAATATTTTGAAATGTTTCTTCGCCCCGTGCAAAAGTCAGGTTAAAACATATTTCCAGTACAATTTTAGAGGTAGAAACCTCATTGTCAAGTGTCCAACATACAAAAAGCTTTAGGACATAAGGGTTATGACCGAGGAAAGGATAGTTTGGGGACTCTATGGACACACAGGGCCTGATACTTATATCCCACTGGCACAAACAGGAGCTCTAAATCTGTTCAAATCAGTGGTGTTTGAGCAGGGATCTGAATCAGAGCTGTGATCTACATATGTAACTTTTCCTGGAAGCCACAAAACTTCCCCAGAAAAGTAACCCCTGGGGGGTTTAGGCAATGCACATCTGAGCAGCAAAGGCCACTTGATAATTGTGACAAAGCAAAGTGTTTCATTCTGGTTCCTGAACTGGAACAGATGACTATTTCTTCTGTTGAGGAGATGAGAGTAAAAAGGGAGCCAATCCAATCTCTGGAAGAAAAGCCTACGATGCAACCTCAAAATAAATACACTTATTTGCATATACAAACACTATATGTACCCACTAATATCCCTTCCTTAAACCGTGAGGAATATCACATATGCTACAGCTCACACCAACCAGAATAATGAGGGAGGTGTTGGGTTTTGATATTTTTATAAGTTCATATAACTCTACAGTTGAAGCAACTCTAGGTTCATCAGAGCTATCACATAAGAGAAAGGGACTTATCACTAACAAGTTTGTTTAATCATCAGCTGCCTTAACTTCAGTCCTCTCTCCGACCTGTATGTCTCCAGTCTGTGTTACAGTCTGTATTGCAGCCTAATCACACAGAAAGGCAAACTCTGAACAGCTACTGTCACCTCCCTCTCTCTTTTCCTTTCCCAGCAGGTTTAAACGTGGAAAATGCTAAAAATCTCCTGGGAGTGAGTCTAAAAATGAAGTGTAAATAGGTACGGGAAAAAACCTATGAGAAAAAGTGTTATGGAAGGTGCCTGAATGGCAAAGTGCAAAGGGTGACAAGAAGAAAATTGTGATGGCACACAAAAGGCGAGGGAACAAGAAAGATGCGATACAATAGATAGCTGGTGAGAGCCTACCCACTGCCTGGTTGCTCCTGTTCCTCCCCCTCAATACCTTCTTTTTTTTTATTTTTTTGTTATGATAAAGGACATTCATGATCAGTAACAATGTTATAATGATAGTAAATGCGGGATTTAAGGTATATAAAACCTTCAGCCAACATTAGAAAGCCACCAAGGGGGAGTTACCTTGCACGAGGTTCTATTTAGTGATGGCTCCACTCTTTCACTCCCTGACTGCAAATCAGCATTTTTAGTGGACAATAGGCTCAGCAGTGGCCTTATGATTGCCTCTTTTCAAATGGAAATGGCTATCCTAACTCCTCTGCCAGGTTTTTCTTACTATAGCACAAAGTGCAGTTTACAAGGCTCTAAGGGGAAAAAAAAAAATCTTAGCTGAATATCTTTTTTTATTCGACAAACTGACATGTAAATTACCCTTTAAGTGCTCCACTCTAGGGCTCTGATCATCTCCTAATTGTCACAGTCAATTGTAGCCAACAGTCTCTTCAATCCCAAGCGCTTTGACAACAAGCATAAGGATCAAAGCAGAATCAGCTCCCTTCAATATCCTTCTGTTTAGGATGCTACAAAAAGCCTGAAAAAGAAAGGTGTAAGGGCATTAGTGGAGAAGGAACTGAGAGGAGAAAGTACTATACCAGTCATTTTCTTCTTCACTAATATTATATATCCTTATATACTCTGTTATCCCATGTTCAGCATGAATACATAAACATCCCGGATAATAAATACAGTTTAAGACCACTGGCATATATTAGTACTTTAAAACGAATGCATAATGCATTTCTGCTGCTTCCTGCATGCCTCCCTCCAACTTTCCCTTCGACTCTGGGAATGAATGCAACACCAATTAATTTTTTAAGCAATTTTTTTCTTTTTTTTTTTTCCTCCAGCTCAGTCCTACAGTGTCTTCCAGGATGGGCTGGGCTGCAAACAGGCCTACGGAGATGGAAACCCATCCCAGCTGCATTGATGGGGCCGGTATGGCTGAGACATGAAGCAGGTTGTTTGTGCAGCCCTGCCTTTGCTTTCTGAAGTGCCTATAACCCAAGGTCAGGCACAGGCTGGAGGAAAACCCTCTCATTCTGTTGGAGTCCAACTCTGAGAACAGCCAGTTTCAGTCACATCCAAAACGACTGGGAAGAAATACAAGAATAAATTCAGCAGTTCTCAAAGCCTGCCCAGGGAGGAAAAAAATTATTTGCTATAACACTGAAGGAAGATTCACCTTTTATTGTATTCCAGACCACTTTAAATCAGCGCCACACTGCATCACTGAAATTTTTGTACTGGCTGGCTGTGTTTGATGATAGGAGCTTGCTCGCTCTGCAATAGGCTTTCATACCCTCGGTGCCTCGCCTTGCTGGAGTCGTGTTTCCAGGGAATGGGAGTAAGGCGGAGCTATTCTGAGTCACATTTTTACTTCCAAACTTGTGCGTCTTGACAAACGTAGCGGTGACTCCCACAGAGGCTCGCAAGCAGCTCCTGCCAGGCGGGCTGCAGGGGAGGAAAGGCACGGCTGCTGCTGGAGATGTGCTGCTGCAGGGGGAGAAAGCCTGCAGGAGGCCAGGGATGAGCTGGGGATGAGCCACAGGCATCTCCAAATGGATAACCAGGCTCTGCAGGGTTAGGCAACCCCAACCTTTGGGCCTCTCCAATCATCTCGCTACCACAGAGAAAGCAAGGAAGAGACTTCACCCATTTTCCTGGAGTTCTGTCTCTCCTGCTCCTGAAAAAGATACCAGTTAAATCCCTCAAGTAAAACAAAATGGGAATTCAGAAGTCAAAAGCTATTTTCCCTTTCATAAGAAATTAACTCACTCCTCACAGCTGTTTTTAAGGAACCTAACATTTCTTGAAGATGATGTACTTTATCCATTGTCCCACATGACACTGAAGGAATGGTTGGACGAGGCAGCTGGATGAGCATCACAACCTGCTGCCCCCATCATGCTTTCCACACCCAAACTCTGCGTAGGAGCTTAGTCAGATTTACAAACCAGCAGAAAACCGGTCACTTGTTTAACAGCACACCCAGACAAGGGTTTAAGGTAGATCTTCCTCAGCCATCACCTACAGCACACTCCCCAAAGACCAGAAGGTTTAGGATGCAAACAGTAACCTTATTTTTACATTAAGAACACTCTGAGTTTGGAGGGAAAATGCAGTGCAAATACAACAAGGCTTCCTCTTCACCCAAATGTGGATAATACAAAGGTACAAAGACTGGTGAGAGAGTGTTTTCGATAATGAATAGGAAAAAGAAGTCAAAATTTCTCATGGGAAAGATATTCCAAAAAATGATGAGTGGGAAACATCAAAAGCACTCATTTTAGTGATGTTGAAATAATATAGAAGGTTAATCTAATATATAATTTAAAATAAATACAAACCCAAAATTACAAAATTGAATTGAAACATTTGTCTTGTCAAGCTGTTTTGTTTCCATAATATCAAAGGGAAATATTTTAACTCTTTCTGACCAAAAATTTTACTGAAAAAAAGGCATAATCTGAAGAAAAAATTCCAGCTTAGTGCAACACACTTTGCCCAATAGGAAATTTGCAAATATTTTTCAGCCTTGTATAAAGATCAATATCTTCTCCAGCTAAATTCTGACATGACTCCAGTTGAAATATATACAATATTTTCCCAGACATTCCAATATAAAAGGTAAGTCCCATTATTTTTTTGATTATTCCAAGACACTAAGGCACCTTCCAAATTAAATCTTCCCAGCATTAACAAATTTGTGGCTGTTTAGCTCACTAAAATTAAGTTGAAGTATAAAGATATTTTCACCTTCTCTTTCACACACAAGAGGAGCCACATGCTGAGAAAAAGCTGCAAGGTCACCTGGATTGTTGTTATTATTATTATTATTATTATTATTATTATTATTATTATTACAACATAAACATTTCCAAATAATAGGACAGCTAATATAGCCTGGATCATCTTCTCACCTTGCTTGAAAATACACCCAAATATTTGTTCCATAAAACTGTTGGTTCCAAGCTCAGTCAGTGAAGTTGCTACTGATGGACTCCAGGGAGTTGAGTAGCACAGAAATCCTGGACATTTTTCTTGTTTCCAGTGGGTTAATCACAATAAAGATTAAAACAGTGTTCTTTTCCTATCAGAACATTTTGTGGTGATAAAATGCTATGTAGAGGGTCTATATGACAATGAATAGAAGGAGATAAGCTCAATGAGAGGGTTTTTTTTCCTCAAAATAAGGGACACATTATGGAAAAAGTTAAAAAAACCCTGCCCCATCACAAAATATATTCTTTTTTCCAACACATGGAACAGCAATAGAGATGTTTGGTTTGCTGCACATGACCATTTCATTATAGTCCAGAGCTGCACTTTATTGCAGGTGATTAAAAGCTGTCTTGCACAGCTGTAATAAGGGACAAAGGTCCACAATGTCACTTGTACACCAGAGCAGCCTGCAGGAAAGTGGCTCCTCCAGCTGCCTCCCACAAGTGGTGGGTGTGCCAGGGAGCACAGGGGTTCCTCTGCATGTGGTACCCCAAAAAACTGAGCACTGAATGCTGATCAGAGCTTGGGTTCTGAGAGGATTCTGGTGCCCTTTCCTACAGACTCCAACATAACCCCCCAATCTGGTTGTAAAGGAGGGGAATAATAGTGCCCATTGTGCTGCTGACATTTCTCTGGGAGGGGGTGGCTCTTCTCTAAGCAGTTGTGTTTCCTTATTTAGTTCTCAGCCACAAGCATGGATTTTTGCAGCCCTTTTCTCGTTTTTGTGTGCTTCTGGAAAGTAAAAGGATGAAAAGTTACATTTTGGAAGCCTTGGAGACAGTCAAAGCACGTGCACTGATGTGATATGAAAGTCCATAGCCACAGAACCACTTCAGGACTATTGCAAGGCTCCTGATAGAACTTTTAAATTACTGATGATTAGCCCATGTGCTCTGGTCATTAAATCCATGTTCAACTCAGCCTTTCAGGCAACAAAGACAAACTATTTCCCTCTGGGACACCTTGCAGGTATCTGTGCTGCTTTTGCTAAGAATGTACATGAAGTCATGACCTCTGCAATGGCCACAGCCAGGTGAAGAGCCTTCAGAAGACCTCAGGAAGCCACAGGCTCACACCTCAGCTGGGGTTTGTTTTAGGCAGCTCACATGCCCCTTTTTTAAGTGATTATTTCTAGCTGGTACTCAGGGTGAGTTGGTGACAGCAGCTCCTTCTGGGCAAAGGCTGAGGTCCAAGCCTAAGGGCTTGTACTAAAGGAGTTAAATGCTCCACAATTCCTTGCTCTTGGGGAGAAGAGGCGTTTTTGGGGTGTCTTCATAGCTCATTAGCAGTTTCTACTGCAGTTAGCTCAACTGCACAGCTCCCACTCCAGCCACATGCTCCTAAGCCCAGGAAAACATTCCAAAGCTGTTTTACAGAAGAGGACATAGAAGCTCTTTTAACAGTGGGATCCAAGTCTATTAAAAGCTAATGAGATGTGCTGTCCAGCGAGCTCACCAAAGTCATGAAAAACTGGTGTCAGAGCCAGGGCCACGCCACAGCAGCTCCCAGGGCCTAATCTGTGCTCAGGCAGTTTGGTATCACAGAGACCTTCCAGCTTTTAACTCCTGGGAGGTCACCTGCAGGCAGCTGAACACACACCGAGGATGCTCCGCTCCCTTCCAGGCTCCCGCATGACAAAACCCAGAACAAGGGCATCATTCACGGGGGCTGCCATTGGAACTGGGCTGTGGAGAAAGCTGCTTCAAATAACAACCAGAGAGTCAGAAAAATCCTGTCTAACCACATGTCTGTTGAGAAGAATATTACGCAGCGTTTATCAGCCCCGACAGGAGCTTGCCTTACGAAACTGTTTTCAATGCAGGAGTTCAAGAATATGGCAACTGAGAGGGGGAATATAGACACTGTTTTACACAGGGAGAATTTCTATCTGTTACTAAGCTGTAATTTTAATTCATGTTAAGCAAGAAGAACCACAAGAATAGAGCAAGTGCCCGTTTCTCACAGCACATCTAGCTTGTGTAGAGTTGCTCAGGGCTCGTATACCACCAGTTTAGAAACATGTGTAATTGCTTATGGTCAGTGTCGAACCACTGCCAGATCACACATTAAACAGATAACCACTATTATTATAAGAGCAACTTCCTTGACCTCATATTTTGGTCTGGCTCTGAATTCCTGTCCTTTACCAGTTTGGTTTGTTGTATTTTGCCAGCCTTCTGCCTCTACATGTCATTTTCTACTCCTGTAAGTGACCGGTGCAGTGGAGAGCTCCCTCTAAAAATGCATATTTGAGCACATGAATAGAATAAATTCAAGAAATATGATCACAGTTGCTCCTGTAATGTTTTTATAAACACAGAGTCTCTGCTTTTTTATTATAGTTAAGGTACAGTGTGTTATTTGGCAGAGAAATCTGACTTGAAAATGTAAAAGGTTCAGGCAACCACACATTTGGAAGTAGAAATCTTTCCTTAAAACAAGCCTCTGGTGTTTAAACATAGCAAAATTTCTGGAAACTTCAGTTTCTCAAAGTCTGCCAAAGCTCCAGTCACATGTAACATATTCTTGGGGCTTACATATAATGCTTCAAGTAATAAACAACATCTTGTTTAGAGCAGGATGAAAAAAAAAAAGGGGAAAACATTCATTAGGAGTCAATGCTCTATACCAGCACTGAAAACAAAACAAGCTTCTCACACTGAAAGCTCAGAATAACTTTTATAATGGATTAAAAAAAGATTCGAGTACTCTTCACACCTCTAAATATTGCAGTTAAAATTGTGGGTTAAGTTCTTACAGTAATTAAATAAAATATTCTATAAAAGAAATAAAATACACTCACTGAAGCGCACTCAGGTTTTCAGCAACAGAAAGAAAAGTTCTGATCATCCTAATTGGGTAACAGGATGAGTTACACACTGTACATAACTATAGGTCATCAGTAGCCCTTCAGTGCTCCCTGTACAATTCATTTATCATGCATTTTTTATTCAGGAACAAGGCTGGATTTTAAAAAAAAAATAAGTCGCTTCCATATGAAGGCTCATCGTGCAGAATATTCACAGTTTAAATATATGCACAGTCATCTCTACTAGTCAGACACCATTTCAGTCCTCTCATCAGAATGCACATTAACAGAATGAATTTGAGATACAGAAATAGCACACCCCAGCCAGGCCTGGAGAATGGGCCCTAATACCCACCTCACTGGGATCTAGTCAGGTTTAATTAATTAACGCTCATGAAGCACTATGAGCTCCTCAGATCATCACTTCAATTCATTATCACCCCCATTTGTTTTGTGTCCCACTTCCCCCCTTAATTCAACAGTGAATTTCTTTTGGAAAGTGTTGCATTTATAGAGTAATGAACAGATGAAAGAGGTTGGAGTGATTCCACAGGAGTATAAAAGGGAGCAGGAATCCTTCCCCTTCCTTCCTGCTTGAGTCATTTAGCATCAGGTCTGAGAGGAGCATGAAGCTTCAGGATGTGTAATGCTCTTCTAGGAGTCACCCCTGACCAAAACCGTGTCAAAATGCACCAGAAAATGATGAATGCAAGGATTTAACATTAAAACAATTGGTTTTAGTCTGGGAAACTTCTCTGCTTGCATTTATGTTAATTAAAGATGGGCATGAGCCACAATGCTCAAAGGGGTGTGGATGCAGGCACTTGGTTCTTCCCTCATCTCTAATAATTATTAGATACATTGGATGGAAATAGTTGGAAAGAAAATCAATAAGAGAATGAATCAAGAAAATGAATGGCAATTTCAAATACTTACAAGTATAGGATTTCACTCAAGGCCAAGACAAGATAAAATTAGTAGTCTGTATTAAAACAAAACAAAATGCAGTTTGATCAAACTTCCATTCAGTGGAATCTTCTTTAAGGACTTCGGATTTTGGCATTGAATAATTTGGGTTACATAACAGGGAAGAAAAGAAAGATTGCCTGCTGAAACTCCAAGGTTGCTATAGACTTTCCAAAGAGAAACCAGATTAAGACAAAAAAATTACTGGTGGAAGAAAAGCTGATAAAGAAGACTAGAATTTGATAATGGAGGAATTTAATTATTCAGGTATTGATTGCTATGATAACTATGTGGAAGCTAACAAAGTTTGTTTGTAGCAGCAATGCTATTAGTCCAGTAACTGAGCCCTGTGCTTGGAGCTGGGCATGTGTGCTGTTATAAAATTAATTTTAATTATAAAATTTAACTTTAATCACATTTCATGTCAATATAAGTTTAAAAGTTAATGATAGAGAGTTCAAACTTCACTATGATAAAGATCCTCATAGATTTAAAGGATAAATCAATGGAAAACATTCTTATCAAGAAAAGCTTGGGAGACTCACAAAGTGAATGGACTTGGGTCAAAAGAACAATCAAAGCCCAAATAGGCTGTTATTTTTCATTTAAAGAGAAAATCTTACTAAAAACAAAAGAATTGATACATCCAGTGGTGAGGGAAAATGTGACAATTATACAACAGTGGCAATCTGAGAGTCGTGAACCAGGGAAAAGCAAATATGCTTTAGTAGGGGGAGTTCTGTGATTATTCTGATTTAAAAATCCTTCCTGATGGACTTCAAAGTTAGGACCTCATCTTTCAGGAGTCACAAATACAGTTTCTGGTTTAGATATTTTTGTTGCTGGCTTTGCAGTTCATAAGTGGGACTGATCTTATACAGTCCCATGACCAGAAGAGTGGTCTCCAGATCCATATGTTGTAGATTTAAATGCTGTGATTTAATCAATATACCTGTGAGCAGGTATTTAAAATCGAGTTCTCCCCCATCTCATGTTTTTGCCTTGAGAGTTTAGGGTGGTCCCTAAAATCAAAAGCTTTCCTATCACTCACTTTCTCATTGATCCAGAAAAAAAGATTAACTCTTTCATAAAACACGTAGTCATCTTTCAGAGAAAAACCTAATTTTCATTAAAAAAAAAAAAACTTGGAAAAAAAATTAAAGTTTTCATTCTCTGTGAGAAATGTTTCTGTTTGGAACCATAACCACAATGGTTTTTCCTCACCATGATTTATAAGCCAGACCATAATTCAGACAAAATATCAGCAAACTTCAGCAGAGAGGATGTGGCACCCAAGCTACAGCACCTTTTAAACAGGTCCAGTTATATTATACAAATTCCATTTGTTTTAGTCTTAAATTTTTCATTTGGTCTCAATTCAAAGGGAGGGACTGTTTCCTTTGTAAAATGTTAGCTTTCCAATATTAAAATCAATCTAAGCATGAATCTAATATTAATCAACCACTTACTGTATTTCCCAGAAATTGCCAGGTCCATCATTGTAATAGAAAGATCTGCAGATGGGAACAGAAATCTGGGAGGGATAGCAAACATCCTAAAATAGTCAAACAATGGAAAAATAAAGCAGAAGAAACAGCTAGTCTAAAACAAAATATTCCATGCACATACTAGATTAAGAATTAAGAATTTAGCATTAAGAATTATTTTTGCAGCAGCAAATAAAAACATACTTCTTGAGCCACAGGAATCCATAAGAAATGTGGGTAGAGACCTGTAATAAATCAGAAATGTTAAGAAGCATCCCAACAGTCATTTTGATCTTTTGGCACTGAAGTAAAGTAAGCACAGTGCATAAGGGTTAACTCCTCAGCTCACATAAATCAAGTTAACACCATTTAAGTTAGCAAAATGTATTCAAAGTCAAATTCATTTACTCCAGCCAAAGATCTGTCCCTAACTCTATCCATTGCATTTTATACTGCATTAACAATTTTAACATATTCAGCTTTAAAGCCCAATATACTTCAATATAATCTCCATTGCATACACACACTTTTATGTACACATGCATATGCAGAGGAATACATACATATAAAATTATTTTAACTTATAATATAAACAAATTAACATAACAGAATTTGTAGCTATGAATAACAGAATAGGAACGGTTTTGCCGGGTTTAGTGAGGAAACACACTGAAAATCCTAATTTGAGTAGAGTCAACCAACCTGGATTTATGAGCAGGAAATCTCGCTCAAATAATTTGTTGGAATTTTTTCGAAGTTATCCCTGCCAAGGTAGACAAGAAAAATACTACGGATGGTATAAAATACGCCTAGACTTTCAAAAGAGTGTTTGATAAGATCCTACACTGGAGATTACCAGCAAGGTACAGAGCCACTGCATAAATGATAACAAACTTTAATGAACTGATAAGAGTCTGCAAACAGCATTCACCGAGTGACTTAGAGATTGGCAGTCAATACAGGCTAGTGCCTCGGTCAGGTTAGGAGCTTGTCTGGTCTCTAATCTATGTAAAAGAATTAAATCAGAATATCAAAGGTAACGTATCAAACCGTGCCGGGGACATAAAAGTGACAGGGGCTGTAGCAGCAATTGTCTCACTCGGGCTGTAAATGCGAGATCCAGATCAGCAGCAAATGCAGCATCAGCAGCACCGGGATCGCGCCGCTGTGCCAGAGCCCGCAGCTGAGAGAGCAAAGCAAACAGGATTTTCTCATGCAGGGCCAAATGTGAAAGCAAGCTCCACGTGGGCACAGGGCTGGGGAGGAGTTGGTGAGGGTGTTATGGAAGGGGAAGAGTGGGGAAAAGCCAGGTGCTGCTCGAGAGAAGGGAAGAGCTCAGGGAGCAACTGGAATTACAACAAAAGGGGAGGAATAGATAAGAGGATGCTTTGAGTCTCTTAATCCTTAGGAGATGGGGAGTTTAGAGGTGATTAAAATCTTTTGAAATTAAAAAACGAAACAAAATAAAAATGCCAACCTTTTTTCCTATCCCAATTTAATGCGTAAATGTTTGGACAAAACTTTCTATCCCAGGAATACAATTATGTTTTACTGTAAAGATGACAAAACTAGTCCTGTGTCGCTTGAACCCAAGTCCCACATAGTTCTGGAGCATTGCAGCCCCTTCCTGCCCCAAGGGTGGCAGGTCTGGCCAGAAAAGTGACCAAAGGACAGGACAAAAGTGTCAGAGTTGATTTCTGTGCTGCCACAACTCAGGGCAGTGTTGGAGGAGCTCAGCAGCCCTCCTGGTGCTTTTTCAGAAGCACCAAAGAGATTATGGCTCCTAAATCCTCTTTATAAGAGTGTCTCCTCCCGCGAAAACCACAATTTGCAGCCAATTTCAGTGCTGACTGAAACTTGGAGTGTTTTTGGGGACCCTGGACCTCACCTCCAGTCCAATTTTTTACATTAGCAATTGACCAGCTCCATGAAATAAGCTGGAACAGAGTTACAAAGCTCAAGAACAGAGCTCCAGTCCAGTGGACAGGTCTTTCACCTGACAGAAAGACACATTTTCCAATAAATTTTGATGGAAAAAGTGAAATGAAAGAATTTCTGAACAGGGCTGAATGGACCCACTCCAGCATGTGAGGTTAACTGAAGAGTTTTCAGTTTCATTTTGGCCCCTGGTAACTGCACAGAACTTTAACAGGTATTTAATTGAAACCTGCAGCAGCTAAAAATGGGTTCTGCTCATATGGCTTCACTAATTTTACCAACTTTTATATTCTTGTTTCTTCAAACAACTTGCCCAACACTAGATGGAAATTCTGTTGGCATTACTGCCACATCTACTTCCCTCAGTTTAATGGATCTTTTTTCAACAGCAAGACTGAAAATGTTTGGCCTTATGAGGATTTATCAGAACTGTACAAAGATTAAAATTTCAGCTGATTATGACACGTGTTTCACCAATAATTCCTTTATTATCTTTATGGAAGGACCCTCACAAAAAGCAGTCTGGTGCTATGAAAGCCACTACATTGACTTCCACTTTTTCAGAGCAGTATCTTATCAGTATGGATAAAAAAACCAAGAGATTTTAAGCTATGAGTGCCCAAGAGATGCCATGAAAAATGTTTTTTACGTCCCTCATTGTCTTGTCCCTAAGGTGGCAATTTTGATTCCTCTTTGGATCACCAGCTCTCCGGTAAGGCTGGATTTTTTAGACTTTTACAGAGTATTTTTTATCACTATGGATCCTGGCTATAAACCTGAAGCTTTCTGTGTCTCCCAGATATTGTTTACTGATTATTTTTTTAACCAGCTGCATGTCCATGTTTTCATTTCTGTCATAACTCTTTCTTCACCTGCCTGAAACCTAGAGATTTCTAATATTTCTTCCGTTTCCAAGTTTCTCAAAGTTCCCTGTCCACCCAGTACTGCCATCATAGTTCCTGAATAAAACCTCAGTGTTTCTCAACACTGGTGCAGAATTTCTTCCCCTAAACAACCTTTGTTAGCAGTGCCTCTTTTCTCAAGGGAAAATCTCTAAATAAACTTTCTGCTCATCATAAGAGCAAGTTGCTTCCCTAAGCAACAGGGTATGGTTAGATATCAGAATAATTGTTAATACACTGCATTTCTGGGATTTTGATGCACTTAAACAACAAATTTAAGAGTCTTTTCTTGATCTTGCATCACAGTGATCTACTTTGCCTGCTTCCCACTTCATACTTCACCCAAAGTGTTTTTATTTCCCCAGCCTATCAATCTTTGAAATTTGAAAATTGTTCAGGTTTATCTGTGACTTGTGTTTCTTTCCCCACGGTTTGTGTTGAGAGCTTTAATGACATTCTCCTTTGAGTTGCCTCAGAGGAAAGGAAAGACCCAGGTTTTTTCACGTCTGAGGAAGCATCTGTATGCTAATTCCCTCTCAACTTTGCAAGCAGAAAATTTAAAGGGAGATGGTTTTTAGCAAGTGGAGACCAGCTAGCAGTTAGAAATCTTTGTCATGGTACCAATTCCTTGTGAGATTTTTTTCCCTCCCACCAGCTTTCAAGGCTATTTCTTGACTTTACAATATCATTATAAGTTAATACTTGACTCCCAAAAGTCCCGCTCCACCTTAAAAATTGTACTGAATCTGTCAAACATCAATTTTGAATCAATGCCAATTCAGTATAAATAAGGTGTGATATGGACACTCCAGCAAAGGATTGCCTGCAAATCAAAAGGGCTCTTATCACACAAGGAAGGTGATGGATTTTTCTCCAGTAATTCCAATTCTGATCACCTTTTCCAGAGAAGAACTTTAGTGACTGAAATAGGAATATGATATGAAGCAATTGTTGTTTCCGGCTGTTAAAGATACTTTATATAAACAAAGACTGAGCCTAATCATTTTTTTTAAAAAGACCTAAACATTAATATTTTCATAATTAGGTTGAGGACTGAGGTAGTGGCTGTATCTGGTGAGTTTAAAAAAGGAAAATAAAACAGATTATGCCAATTAAAAATGAAAGGTCTAAGAATAAACAGTGAATTCTTGCAGAGGATCCAACTCACAGCGTAGTAGGCATTATGTCAAATAAAACCACGGAGTGAACTGAAGTATTAATGAACAGAAGAGATAGCCAGACATGTTTACACAGGCAGACAGGGCTGGAGGATATATTGACAACGTGGGGAGGTGTGTTGTAATAAACTTGAAGGGGGACAGACTTGTTGGGCCAAGTGTCCCTTTCCTGTCCAGGAATTCCTCGTGTCCTCATTACCCTTTCACCTCTGGACAGCTGCAATATTAAAATCTGGCTCCTATCTTAAGGAAATTGAGTTTAATGTCCTTAATTTAGCCCCCAGTCCACATATATCCATATCACAAAGCAATCATACAATTTGGCTCGACGGACAGCGGCTGCTGAGGCAAGAGGCTCATCCTGGAATGGCAGGGCTGTTGCAAGGCAGGCCCCAGGCCTCTGTAAAGCATCTGTAGCCTGTGCAATACATTCATGGTACATTCACACTTGTGAGAAGTCATCTTATTTTCACTTCTTTCTTTTCCTGGTACCTTTTGCAGGCGGAGTTTTAATTACCAAAGCAGTTGTCACGTTCCTGTATCATGGCAGCGGCCAAGCTGGATGAGAACAAAGGTGGTCTCTTGTTTTTTTTCATCTTTTCTTCAGCTCTAAGTGCAGGCTCAACAACTTGATTCAGCACATCTCCCTTCTCTCTGAGGCACACAGGAGGGCTGCAGGGTTAGGTGCTGCATCCATAGATTACTTAGCAGGAAAAACATGAGTGGCATATTTTGGTCTCGGGGATTGATATGCAACACTCCGAACGCCGAAGTCAACTGCTAAATAATCTGGAGTCAGAAAGGGGCAGAGTGGCTGTGGAGGGGAAAAAAAAAAAATGTGAAGGGGATAAAAATTAATCATGGAAAGAGTGTTATGTTTTATGTTAGTAAATCATTTTAACTAATTGATTACATCATATCTCCAGCCATGCTTCCGATTTAAAATCTTCAGGAATCGGTGGGCAGGGATGTAAAAGGCACTTGTTCTCTTCATCTGGAAAACATCTATGTTGCTTATTTTCCAATATTATGGGGGGGTTTTTCTCTGCATTTTTCCTTCAGATTTTTTTTAATGCCTTTTTGATGATTTTCTTCTGATCTGTTTGCTTAATGACATAAGGGGCAAATAGTAATGTAAAGGCACTTGAAGAGTATTGATATAAATATCAGTGTATTGGGTGCATTTTGGGATAGAGAGAGGGGTGTAAGATGGAGGATAAGTCTGACAGCTCGCGGCAGACGCGGCTGATTTGTAAATAACAAAATTGTAGGATTTATTCCTTTTGATGCACTGCACTTTTATTAAAAGAAAATCCCCTGGAAACCTCTGTAAATGGCACGAAACATATAATTAGACTTAGCTTTTTTCACCCTCTGCTTATGCTTATGCTTATGCTCCGTAACTTCAGCAGTGATTCAGTAACAACAGATTTTATAGAAACATCTGACAATGAGAACAAATATTTGCAGTGTTTTCAGTCTCTGCTCTGTATTTCTCTCTCCGAGGCAGAGCTTGCCTTCCTCGTGTGTGGATCAGTGTCGCTTTCCCTGCTGCTCACACCTCCAACCAGATCCACTTTCCAACACTAAATTTTAGATGTGACTTTTTACCCCTCGCTTCCTACCTCCCAAATGCCACCCTACAAATTCCTGTCTCCAAATTCCAGGCACGGACCTCCCAAAAATGAGTGCCACCAGCAGGCAGGCGCTGGCATAGGCAAAATCATCGTGGCCAGGCACAGCTGGTGGGTGGTGGTGGCTCGGGAGCTCTCTCAGGCACTCACCAGAATTATTCCAGAGACCATGTTGCCTCCTCCCTAGCTCAGAATTTGGGAAATCACATCCATTTACAACCTCTTTGTCGTTAGGCCCGTTGGCAGGTGGACCCACTGAAGTGTGGACCCTCTTGGTGAACATCAAACAGCATTCCCACATTCTGCCTGGTGCCTTTCCTGCACCCATTTCCAACCTGTCAGAACAAGGGGAAAGAACACCGTCAATACAGTCGGTTCTGAATTTAAAAAAAAATAAAAATACATAGAAACGATAAAAATAGCCATTTTTAGAGGGTTTCAGGTTGAAGGTTGCTTGTCAGAATCCAAGAAGAGAGCAGCAGTTGTTCTGACACTGCGGTTTTCACATCCTTGTCAGAGATTTGAAGCAGGATAGCTGATGTGTGTTAAAAAAGGATGGGAAGGTTTAAAATAGTTTAGATGCTGCCTGGAGCAAGTTTGAAGAGATATAGTAAGGAGCACTGGTAGGAGTGTACGTGCACCTAAAACCATCCATGGGGGGAAAAAAACTCGTCCAACTGCTGGTACCTTTAATTCAGTTCTGACCTGAATCCCCTCCAATGACCCAGGGACAAGTCAGGAAATTTCCCGAGAAACATTTTTAAAACATAAATCGCGGAGGGAGTGACAACATGGAAAATGCTTTCATTGCAAGGGAAGAGAAAAAAAAAATTCTCTCTCTGGTTTTTGACAGCTCTAATAACCCAGAGTCTAAGATTTGGGCTTGGAAAGGGGCCAGTTGGCCAAGCCTCTATCCACAGACAGGCTGGAGATGATGCTGATAGTCAGAGGGAAGCAAACAGAAGACCTGGCAAGTCCAATGCCACCCCTGACAAAGGGGATGTCTGCCAGCTCCTGGGTAAATCTGCAGTTGAGGTGTGCAGCAGTCACTGGGTTGTGCCTGTGCTTCTCCTGGAATCTGATCCAGTCAGCAGCCACCCGCAGAACGGCAGCAGTTTCCCAGATATTGGGCAATTCTGTACACAAGGAAACTATGCTGCAGCAGCTAATTGCTTTGGAAACTATGCTGCAGCAGCTAATTGTTTCAAATCATTTGGGATTTTCTAAATATCTTTGTAACCCTTGTGTTTCTGTAGATTTTAAAATATCCAGCTAATCTCCTGAAGTTGTGGAAAGAAAAATATGTTTTCCCTGGGGCGGTGATAAGAAATAATTGGGGCAATCGATCGACTCCAAAACTTTTGGATAGACATCAAAATGTCAGCTTTACACCCATATTCTTTGCTGCTAATTTCACCTCCATTAACTTAATCAGGAGTCAGTGGGAAAAGCAGGGTGACACTGAGGAAGCCAGGGAAAAGGAAATTTGATCTAGTCCCAAACAGGTAGCACAGAGGCTACTGTGTAATTATGAAAGTATGTGAATTTATATTCAGCCTAAACCCAAACAAAATAAATTTGCATGTAAATAAAGACAGAGTTGTCCATTGATCTCATGAAGGTACAATAGCATCTGAGAGGCACTGGATGATGTTCCTGATGTCCCATCCCTGGAAGCATCCAAGGTTGGACGGGGCTTGGAGCAGCCTGGGATGGTGGAAGGTGTCCCTGCCCATGGCAGGGGGTAGAATGGGATGGGCTTTAAGGTTCCTTCCCCCCAAACCATTCTGGATTCTCAGCACGGGATGCCTTCAGCCCAGAACTGCTGCTGACCCCAGCCTCAGAAGGGATGTCTCACTTTACAAAGAATTGTGGGAGCATCTCAGGGATCTTTTCTTTCTCTCCTGCTTTTAGAATCAAAAAAGCAGAAGTTTAACCCCAATTCCCACCTTTTCCCTTTGCAAAGAACTTTCTGGCATTGCCATTGCCCTGATGGCCAAAGCAGTGGCAGTTTTGGCCACTGGGCTCAGAGCTTTTTACCACTCTTGCTCTTACAAATTCAACCCCTCCTAGAAGGAAAAAAAAAAAGGAAAAAATAAAGAAAAAATAATCTGTTATCACTGAGCATATGTAACTGCTAAACATCCTATTCAGTATAACTCCAGCCTGTTCTGAGAACTGAATTTCACAGTTTCTTTATGCAGTATCTGTCTGTCAGATATTGCCCACTACATTACCATAGTCTATATAATATAATTCCACCAAAAATAAAAAACATTTATATATGTGTGCATATATATGTGTATATATATATGTACACACACACACATATATATGTATGTACAGATATATATAATATACATATTTTTTACTACCTGCTGTGAAAAGAAAAAATATGTTAAAAGCCTTTATTTTCATTTTACTTTGCGTATGTTCTATGTTCCTTGTATTAATGGCACGAAGGAAATTTAAACACTGTGGTGAATTTGTGCCTCCATTTTGATGTAACTTCTCTAATCTGCTAAATATAAATACTGCATCAGTTTTAGATATTTCTAGAGCAACCATCACCTTAGTTCTTCAGTATGACGTCAAGGAGCCAACAGGCTATACACAGAATATTTGGGCTGCCTGTGCATTTAAAGGTGCCACTAAATAAAATTCTCCAAACCTTTAATTTCTTAATAAATCAAATTCTCACAGAAGTGAAGGCAACTCCTTGGGTGCCAGGCAGGCAGTGCTGCTGTAACAATTAACCCATGGCCAGCAGCAGTGGAGCAAAGGCTACTTATTCCATTCCTTCATTTAGTTTTTCTACCTTTTGGGTTCTGGTTTTGCCCAGCTGCCCCTTCCTCCTTTCTGTTCCCTCTGTGGCTGAGCTGTGCTCACACCAACCCAGTGCCAAGTGGGGTTGCACAACAAGCACCATCCCTTGCACCCCTTTGCTGACCAACTTATAACTGATCTGCACTTCTGCTGTTCCTTAATCACCACCAGCTACAGCGAGGTGAGGTCTTGGGGGCTATGATTTAGGCATATTAAAATATATCAAGAAAATATTGATGTTGGCTCACTGGGAGGACACAGTTAAAATTTATATTGAGAGTTCCTGATATTTTAAACACCTCAAATTGAAACAACCTTTGATCTTCTCACTAAGTGTCATGTAAACAAGACAGGAACACTGTGTATCTGAGATATTTCTTTATGGTTTCCTAGCTTAACCTCACATGGGTTTAAGTATTGCAGGGGACCTCACCACTGTATATAAGAAAATGAGGCCTAAATGTGCTCATATCCAGAGGATTCACCACCTTATTAATGCATATATGTCATGCATAGATTATTAACAGCTTCATAACTAGATAGGAACTTGCATTTCAATAAACATACTTTTACAAGTGCAAAGGAAAAAAGTTTTGCATTAGGATGTTACTTACTTCTTGTCTTTGTCCTGGGAGAATGCAACTAAAGAAACCACATTTAAAATCAGACATTAGATATGCAAATATGTGTTCAGATCAGAGATACGAAAATTATTCAAATGATTAATTATTCATCATAAAAATGTCAATTAATAATTCTGAAGCATAATAGGCATCTTTCTAATGCATCTTTATTTTTCAAGCCTAAATACTGTTGAATCTGTGTTCAATTGCATTCTAACAAGTTTTTAAAAATTCAACAAAGTAAACAACCAACTATAAACAAAAGTGAGCCGTGAATTTTAATCACTGACAACTGAGCCAAGAAATGTGACCAAACTTCAGCATTGATCCCAGAAGAGAAGGAAAAGCTGATCCAGCTCATGGTGTGGGACAGTGGCTGGAGGATGCTTGTCCCCCACTGCTCACTGCCCAATGAGAAAAGAAATTTTGGGACCTGTGGATGCAGACACACAGATGTTGTGAACAGCAGCTGAGCAGCTCTAGGCCATCAGAAGTGGCTTTATGAATGACAAAATTAACAAAAACATATGAGGAGATTCACTTTTAATGTTCAGGGACTCACACAAGATCAAATATTACAGTGATCTGCTGGTTAGAAATGCCCAGGGATAGATAAATTAAAGCCAGACAATCTTTTCCCCTGCTTTTGGCTCGTATCCTATCCCTACATGGGTTTTCCGCAGAGGAACTTGAAAACTTTGGGAATGTTGATTCAAAAGGTTTCTTCCAAAATACCTCATCAGCAGGTGGGGGGAGAGTCATTCCCTGACCCTTTCTTCCTCTCTTCTGTGCCCTCTCCTCCATGTGGAAATTGGAAAAAAAATAAAGGCTTTGCTTTCTAAATCTTAGTTTATAGGGACACCTGTACTGAGCCAAAGTATCCAGCAGCATCTTGGGCCCACATGGGGCCTTCCCTGCTCACAAAAATTATTCCAGCCTGTATTATTCTCTGCTGCCACAGGTGACTGCAGAAAATAATCCCCCGGCATCTTTTTTTGTTTGATTTGGATTGGTTTTTTTTTGCAACCTCAAAATTATTTCTCAAGGCAAGAGCATCTTCTACACCCCAGAGACAGGAGCATGAGAAGCAGCCAGAACCCACAGGGATCCCAAATCTTGCAGGAGCAGCTCCCTCAGAGGAGCAGGGCTGTGGGGAGGGAAGGATGCTCTCCACAGGCTTGGCTGCAAGTGGGCATGTCTCATCTGGGTCCCCTACACAGGGATGTTTAATCCCTGATGTAGGAAGGGTTCCACACTTCAGGGAAAATAGTCAAGAATTCTGGCTAGGAAAGACATGAAGGAAAAGCCTCAGAGCATCTAAAGTGTATTTAGAGGTGTTAAACCTGTCTTCACCAGCCTCTAAAATGTATTAGTCAAAACTCATCAGCCAGAGCATCTTTGCTCCTATTCCCTCAGTTTTCCTCCTTCCACGTGGTGGGCAAGAAAATACAGTCCCCATTACTCATCCTCCTCCAGGGGACAAGCAAACACACCAAAATAAATAAGGCAGTGAATCATCCCCTCAGACCGTGCCACCAGTCCCCATAAAGCCAAAGGCTCAGGTCCTCCAGGGCCTGCGCCCCAAAGCCCTCCTCGGTGGCTGGTCACCTCCCCTCTCAATCAGAGCTGGGTGCCTGGGGGTCACACGGAGCTCTCTCCCTGCACAATCCCTTTCTCACGGTAGGGTTTGTCCCTGGCAGCAGGATTTGCCCCTAGCTGGCCCTGCAGATCCACACAGTGTTGGGAATATGGGGTTATCTTCACCACGATAGGTTTTGGTGGACAAAGGAAACCCACCGAGGAGCTGGAAGCAAGAGGGCTTCTCCTGTGACTTTAACCAGGCAGGTTTGCATCAGGATCAGCCCACCCTCATCTCAACTTGCAGCTTTTACATGTAGGAAAACCTGAGGAAAAGAGCAGAAACCTGCACTCAGAGAACTGCCCTTAAAACCATCTCCAAGCCCCAGTGCTGGGAGCTATACACAAGGAAGGAGCTGGGGTTTGTGAGGATATTTTGGCTCTGCTTGCTTTTAAACTGATGGGGTGGGGGGAATAGGATGTGCAAAAGTTTTAAAATAGAGCAGGGAATAGGATCTGCATGGGGATGCTGATGGAGCAGGGACTGAGATCCGGGCTGCCAGCACCACCCCAATAAAGGCAGGATCTATAGCCTGTCATTATTTCCATCTCCTAAAGAAGCTGCACACCCGTTATTAGTTCAGAGCCGGGCAGGAAATCATCGCCTGGATTAAGGTTAAATTCCATCTCAGAAGGGCTTAGCTGATTGCTAAATGTTTAGGTCCAAAAATTAAAAATGAAAAAACCCCAACAAACAGCCCCACATCTCACATTAAAATAGCATCTAATAATGTTGGGTGCTATGTCAGTCCTGCAAAGATCCGAGCAGTTTTATCGCTCCGAAGCAAACCCTGCGGAGGCACATCAGAGCTGGGGAAACTGTGAGATTGAGGGCTGAAAGAACAGCCAGCAAAATTATGAATAGGGATTATCTGACAATGCCAACATGTTTCTTAAAGCCCTTGAGCATCATCACACGCTCTGAGGGTTTGTTTTTCAGCGTGGCTGCAGATAAATATATTTTATTGATACACCATCGACAGCACTCCTGCCTATTGCGAGTCAGGCTGCAGCCTCTCGTAATCTCCAGTTCATCCCCTCGTTTTGTAATCTGGAAATGTAGGAACAATATGTAAGGAATTTGTAATGGGATTAATTTATTTTGAGAACTTGTTGGTTGGTTTTTAGGTTTTCTCCTTTTTCTCCTAGAAAACGTGGGTGAGTGGAAATCGAGTAAGTCAGTAATTAGCATTCACTTTTTTCTTTCCCTTTCTTTTTATCATATGCATCTAAATTCAGTTTAGCTCTTTAAGGAATTGCCAGACTGCCCTTGATTTATAGGCAGTGCCTTCTGGATCTGAGAGGATCTAATTCAAACTAATAATACTCGAATCTGATTTCAGGATATTTGCGCTGTGCTATATATTTCATTAAGATATCATCATTCTGTGTGTGTGTGTATGTGTGTGATATGTCTCTGTGTATCCAGGTACGTTTAGGCATGGAGAAGTCATGCATCCTGCAGGAAAATCACGCTGGCATTTAGAGAATAGTGGCAAGAAAACTTTTAACAAAGCCATGACGACTCGTAGCGGGGAACAAAAACAGAGTTATCAATAAAAACAATAAATAAAAACAAGAATTGAAAAGATTAGGGCAGCTCGTTGCCACCTTTGCCTGGTTGGGGATTGCAGCGGCAGCAGACGGCCAGAGCCTGCCTCTCCCTCCCCACTCCGCCTGCAGCTCGGGGTTGAGGAGGGGGACACCCGGAGGTGCCACTTCCCAGCTCGGGAGGGCATTTGGATGCCCCTACCCTGAGCTCCCCCATCTCACAGGGCCACCCACTCCCGTCTAGCCAAGAGATGACCAAAAGAAAAAAAAAATATCCCAGGCAGATGTCGGTGGCTGTGATGAGCTGCAAGGACACCCTGCGGGGGGGCGAGGGGGGTCCCTTCCTTCCTTTGCGATGCTGAGCCGTCAGGAAGGTGTTCCCTGAGCTGGACCATTTTGGAGCGCGATCCCACCGCTATTGCTCGCCCTCCACTTCTTGCTTTAGGCACACGTTCAATGCACAGTTCAAGAGCAGTTTATCTGAGCTTAATGTAAGTAAAAGTGCGGTGTGGGATCAGCGTGCCATTTGTTTCGGTTTTCCTCGGGAGGGGGAGAAGAAAAAAAAAGCCACATAAAGTGCTGGAACAGGCTGAACTCTTGTCCGAGCGGGGAAATTGTTTCGCAGCGCTTTAACGCAGCCCTTTGGGCAGCCCCACGTTCACCCTGGGAAGGGACAGCGCGAGTGGGCAAGAAGCGAAGTTTCTCTTTGCAGTGAGATGATTTCGAGCTCCTTCAGGAGGAAGGAACTGCTGTGGGTTGTGCTGAGAGCTGGGCATGAGCGGCTGGAGCCTCAGCCGGATCTGCCCCCTTTGCAGCCGAACGCCTTCGCTCCGCATCCCCGGCTCGCTCTGCCTTTACTTACTTCGGAATTACTTCTCGATTACGTGCGGTGTAAACCGGCTTTTTCATTAACAAACCGGCAGAGCGTTGGTTAAGAACACTTAAACTTCAAAAAAAAAGAAAAAACTATCCCCCTGGGAAGTGGGCTCTGAATTGGTTAATAATGTGCAGTACTTGCTAAATTGCTGACTTCCAGATGTGGAAAATATCTTTCTTGTTTAGGACCTACGTAACCTGATTGGATTACGACAGAAGCGTCACATTGGAAGGCTTTTGAGTGATGATTTAATTAACCATACAGTAGAAAGCTGTATTTGCCAGGAAACCCCTTCCATATTTGCATAACCAATCCCTTCAGTGCAAAGGTGGAGTCTGGGCTGCTTTTTTTTTTTTTTTTTCTCTTTCCCTTCTTTTTTTTTTTTTTTTTTTTCTCTCTATATGCAATTTTATTTTAATTTTAATACTTGAAAAAAGTGAAAAACTTGTAACCTCCCTGAAGTTCAGCCCCACGCGTTACTCGTCCACGCTGTCTCTCTGCTCATCCAGCTACTTCCAAGAAAGAGCAGAGCCAAGAAAAGAGCCCATCTCACCCCTGATCCATATCTGTGAACAAAACAGATAGACTGTAAGATCTCAGCACGTTCGGCTGATTTTTTTTTTTTTCATCAGATTTAGCTGACTATTCAAATAACCTGGATGAGTGCTGAAATGAAAGGGAGGGGAGAGAAAAAAAAAAAAAAAAAAAAAAAATGCCCAAAAAGAAACGCGTGAAGGATAAAAATAAAACCGCACCAAAACAAGCCAGGAGCTTATTTGCAGTACCCGAACAGAGTTTAGTTTCTAGGCTTTATGTTAGGGTAAGTTTTCCCCGGCGCAAGAGCCCGGAGCGGGGCTGGCCCCGGACGGAGCGGGCAGGATGCGGCCCTGGCCGGGCGGGCGAGCGGGGGGACCCCGCCGGGGGGGGACCGGAGGGGGGGACCCGGTCAGGGATCCCGCCCGAGGATGGGAGAAGCGGCAGGGATCCAGCCTGGGGGCAGGGGATCCGGCGGGATCCTGCTGGGGAGGGGGCGGGGGATTCCGCCTGGGGGAGGGAAAGGGATGCGGCGGGAGGACACCGGGGCAGGGATGCGCCTCGGGGAGGGGGGTGAGCGGGGATGCGCCCCGGGGGTGGCAGGGATGCGGGCAGGGTTCCATCGGCGGGGCAGGGGGCTGCAGCCCCCGGGGGGGTGGGATGCGGTGCGGTGAGTTTCCGCGGGGCGCGGAGCGGCGCGGAGCGGAGCGGCGGGGCGGGGGGCGGGCGCGGGGCGGGGGGCGGGCGGGAGGAGGTGGAATTGCATTTCTGCCGCTAAAGCGTTCGCGGAGACTTCAAGGTATAATCTATCCCAGATCCTTTCCCAGAGAGAAACTTGGCGATCACGTTTCCACATGATGCTCACGTTTGGTGCTCTCCAATTATCCCTCCCCACAAAGATAGGTGGCGTGTGTTGCAGGGTCTCTCCTCTCGCTCGTACAGAAAAGAAAAAGAAAAAAATGTCATTAGAAGAGGCGTAACACGTCAGTCCGTCCCCAGGTTTGTGTTTCCTGGAGTGGCAGAAAGAGATCAGTCCTAACCTGCCCAGCAGGAATAACGGTCCTTCCGACAACTCTTTGCAAGGCTTTTTACAATTTCTCCAGGAGCTGCATCTCCCTTCACCTTTTCTCCTCCACTTCGCGGCTTCTTCATGCTTTTTCTTCTCACCATTTCTGGCCAAAACTACAAACAAGACTTCGCAGGTAGGTTTGGAATTTAATTCCATTTTCTCTCCTTTTTTCTTTTCCTCTTCTTTTTTTTTTTTCCTCACACCACCTCACGCATCAGCGGGCTTATTTCATTCCGAGAGTATTTTAATTTTTCTGGATTGTTTATACTTGGGGCGAAAATTTTATTTTTTTAATTTTTTTTTTTTTAATCTTTTTAACCGAAACCTGAAGTCACTCCAGCACTGCTCCAGGAAGGGGTGAGCAGTTTCGGGGTGCACGGGGCTGTGCCACCACCATCCCTGCTCCCCTTACCTGTCAGCCAGGTACGGGAAGTGCTTTTTAAAAAGCAGCAGCAAAAGTTTTAGTGTTAGGAAAATACTTCGTCCTCCTGCAAAAAAAAAAAAAAAAAGCCAAAAAAACCCCAACCCTGTAACATCCCCCCACCCACCTCCTGCTCCTTTTTATTTCAGGTTTTACATCTGAGCTCTGAAAGTTTGCAGGTACCTGTTAATGCTTTGCATGCCCTGAGCATGCAGAGCCAGCCCGGCCGGGCACCGCTGGAGCCCCAGCCCCGGGCAGGGCTCCCCAGCAAAGGATGTGTTTCCCCAAACAGAAAGTTTTGCTGTTTTGTCTGCTCAGTTGGTTTCATTTCTATATTTTATTTTGTGAAGCTGGGTGAAGTAACACCTTAGCTTCTGGGAGCCTAAAGCAAGAAGTGAAAGTACAGACTGGAACTTAAAAGTCGTTTACCAAAAGGAAAAAAAAATAAAAATAAAATTAATACATATTTTTAAAAGCTTACCGGTCCTCTGGGAAGAAAAGTGTTCTCGAAATTTGCAGGTTTAAAATTATTGATAACTTTTTACGGGAGGCTGGAGAGTAGGGAAGGGAGTGAAATGCATTTAAAACAATTCACCATTGGTGGTTTTGCATTAAAACGCCAATTGCCGAGGCAGGCTGAGGGTCCGGGCTCGCCTCGGTGCCTGTCCTCCCTCCCCGCTGTATCTCCTCTCCTGGCAGATCTGCCGCGGTGATGCCACCACTGCCCACCCCAGCCCCGGGAATAACTGGCAAATACTAAAGTTTCTAGCACATTTCTCAGCCTCTTCTTTGCTCAGCCACCTTCATCCACATCCACAGAGCCATCCATTCCCTCTGTCCAGGCGGAATCCCAGGCAGGAGAGTGTGAGTAAACACGCTGACCCCACACACACTCTCTCAATCTTCCCATCCTCTTACCTGCTTGGAGATTTATTATTTTTTTATTTATAGCCAAGCAGGTTTTATAACAGTAAACGCCTGAGGAGAGAGTTCAGGCAGAATAAAAAGACCCAACAGCAGCACACTTCCCTGCTCAGTCCTGGTGTGAAGCTCCAGCAAAGTAAAAAGACACAAGGGAGGGGAAAGAGGAAAAGGGAGGGGGGAAAAAAAATCTCATTCTGTTTAAAATGTATGTATATATATGTTGAAATTGTTGAGTCAGGCAATAATTTTTTAGGTTTTATGTAAAATTCCCAGTGCAGGAGAAGACAATAGATGCGAAGGCGAGGGGGCATCCTGCTCAGGAGAGCAAGGGTTAATTGCCCTTGTTTTACAGTTTGCATCTGTTACATCTTTTATAGCCCCCTGTTTAAACTAATCCTCAAGTCAAAGCATCTTTAAAGCTACAGCATCTTCCTCGAGATGGACTGAGTTTCAGGAGCGTTCTTGCAGCAAACCAAACGCTCCTGCCCCTCTCTCCCTTTGACAGATAGAGCCTCCAGCCCAGCCCGGGCACACAGGCACACACAGTAGGTCTAAAAGTTTACAAGTTGCTTTTATTTATTTATTTTTTTCCTTAAAAACAAAAAAACCAAAACCCAACTGAAAGGCTGAAAACTCTGACAGCGGTAGTTTTGATTTCTGTTTCTTTTCTGGGTAGGAAAAAAAAATGACACTCTGAAGCTTTGTTTAACTAAGGGGCAGGGGAAACCCTGAATATTGTCAAACTGACTAAAAAGGTGACAGAGGTTTATAATTACACTCCTCGTTGTTAGGGGGAGGGGGAGGTATCCGTGCTGATCTTTACCCCAAAAGGACAGGGGAGAGCCATGTTTCCCTCTCCTCTTATCACTTTGCTGGAGTGTACTTTGGGGGGAAATAAAAATGAAGGCAGGAGAAGGGTAGGATTTCGCGTGAAAAGAAGTTCTAGTGTCAAATTAAAGTACTTTTAGGAGGAAATGGTCCGCCTAGCATTGAGTCAAACAGCCTACTGTAAAAGCTGTGCATTCCCTCATACGGTCATGAGTTATGACTCATTTGAGATGTAATTCTTGTCTCTCTCTCTCTCTCTCTCTCTCTCTCTGATCTGCTTTGCTGGTGCAACACACACACACGCAGGGAGGGAGACACACGCACACACGCTCACACACACACACACACACGCAGGGACACAGAGAGAGAGAGAGGGAGAGAGAGAGAGAGAGAGAGGGAGCAGAAATAAATAAATAAATAAATATATAAATAAATAAAGAAGAAATCTGCCCGGCTGGGGAGAGAGGGGGAGCCCGCTCCGACCGCGTCCCACCTCCCCCGGCACGGCCAGCCTCGCCGTGTGCGTGGATGGGTTCTTTTTCGGGTGCAAACTGGGGTCCCCGTTGGCGCCCTGCGTTTAAATGGGACATCCCGATGCCCACATTGTCGCTGTGTTTGGTCGTTACATAGAGCCTGCGTGCTGCTGCTGCTGCCGCCGCCGCTGCTGCTGAATCAGGGAGTCGAGCCCATGCGAACTGCCATCTGATCCACTCTTATCAATGAAGCAGCAGATCATGGCGGATGGCCCCAGGTGTAAGAGGCGAAAACAAGCCAACCCCCGGAGGAAAAACGGTAAGACGGCCCCCCGGGAAAACTTTTCCG
The DNA here is from genome assembly GCF_030490865.1 of Poecile atricapillus. NCBI lineage: Eukaryota > Metazoa > Chordata > Aves > Passeriformes > Paridae > Poecile > Poecile atricapillus. The sequence goes on from NC_081253.1 coordinate 3,502,847, forward strand.
GCCGGCTCCGCCGCGGCCGCGGGGGGAAAGGCGGCGGCAGGACGGGGAGCGGGACGGGGAGGGGGGCACGGCAGCCCGGCAGCCCGGGGCTGGCCGCCCCCCGGCTCCGTGCGCGGGGTCCCGCGGAGCTGCGCGGAGCGGCGGCGGTGCGGAGGGACGCGGGGGAGCCGCGCTGCCGCCCCGCGCCGCCGCCGCCGCCGCCGCCCCAAAGTTTGTTGCGCGGGCGCGGAGCGGAGCGGGCGCTGCCCCCGTGGCCCGGAGCGGCGGGGCCGCTGCCCCGGAGCGGCGGAGGAGCGGCGGGGGCGGCCCGGCTCGCCCGGCGCTGCTCGCCGGGGTCGCTCCGGCGCTGTCAGTGCGGGCCGGGCCGGGGCGCGGAGCGGAGCGGAGCGGAGCGGGGCGGTGGGAGGCGCGGAGCGGCGCGGAACGAGCGGGGCGGGCGGCCCTGGGAAAAACACCCGGCAGCGTGAGAACCCCGAGGCGGGCTGGCACCGAGTTAGCGACTCTCTCTCTCTTTCTTTTTTTTTTTTTTTTCTTTTTTTTTTTTCTTTTTTTTTTTTTTCTTTTATTGTTAGGGACTCGAAAATGAAACTTCCTCCTCCCTGATAATTAATAATACTAATGAGCTCGGTGCCCGATTGTCCGTCGCTGCCCTCTCCCCCGGTCCCCGCCGGCCGCGCAGGGCCGGGGCGCAGTGGGACGCGGTGTTCTGGGCTGATTTCACATTTGGCAGCTTTCACTGGTGTGGTGGGTCTCTCTTTCTCCGTCTCTCCCCGTCCCTCCCTTAGTTTCTTCCTTTCTCTCCCGGCTGATAGCCGCTTCCCCGCCGCCAGCCTCTCCCTCCCCGCTCGCAGCCCCTCCATGGCCATCCCGGCCCCACTTCCAACAACTTTCCTCTCGAGGAGCCGGAGGAAGGAAGATATTTGTGTGAACCTGAACCCATGCGCTTATAGCTCAGCTACTTCATTTAAGTGGAGAGGTGGAGGTGGAGGGGGGCTGAAGGAGGAGGGGGACACACACAACAACAACAACAACAACAAAAAACACAAAGACGAGAGAATGTTGATTAGAAACAAATGATCCTGGCCCCCCTCCCCTTCCCTCTCTCTAGGTTGTGAGTGTGAGTGTGTGTGTGTGTGTGTGTGTGTGTGTGCGTGTGTGTGTCTTTTTCTTGTTGTGGTGGAGGCGTCGAGCCATATGGGGGAGTGATAGAGGAATTTTAGTCAGAAACTGTTCGTTATGTTACACTGGCTTTTCCCTTTGTGTTGTCTTTGATCTATTTGCTTGGCTTAGTATTACCAAAAAAAAAAAAAAAAAAACCCAAAAAGAAAAAAACCTCAACTAAAATAATATATTCCGAGCAGCTTCCCAAGGATCCGTTCCTTGTTATCTTTTTTTAAAGTCTCTCCCCCTCCACCACCACCCTTTACTCTTGTGTCTGTCATTATTTAAGGTGGTCCTCACAGAGGAGACCTCCCCTTCCCCTCATCTCTGGGTAATTTAGTAGACATTAAAATTACACGTAATGTTTCCCTCTCCTCTCTTGTGTTTCCTCTGTTCTTTTTATTAAATGTTGGTTATTGATTTTCTAAAATCAATGTCTGTTGTGGGGCTTTTTTCCCCTTACAAGTATCTAAAGCACGTTGCTGATCAACTGGATAACAAAAGCTTTGTGTCAAGTAGCCTTTTTTCTTATGTTAAACAGTCATTTTTGAGAGAAAAAGAGAATGAGATTTAAAGCAACGCATCCAGAAGTGCTCTTTTGCAGTAAAGAATATTCTGAATGTTTGAGGGGGTTTTATTCTTCTTCCTCAGCCTCCTTGCTTTTCCAGGCAAGACTATTAGTTTAGCGTGTTAAACCCATCACATGCTCTCTGATGAGGGATGCATCTACGTGTGTAATATTTTCTCAACATGATTTGAGTCCTAAAAAAAACCCCACCACCACCACCACCCTTACCCTCCCCGCCAGAAAAAAAAAAAAAAAAAAAAAAAAAAAAATTGCTGGATGCCTCTGTTTGCCCAGGACACCAGGACCGTATCCTGGCAGTGCAGCCAAGTCTTTGGGAGCACGTATGGATCGGGGTGGCAGATTCTGGTTGTTCCCATGCAAAAGGGTGTTTTCAGGGAGCTGCACTAACTTGGAAAAGCCACCACACTTGGGAGACGAAAGTTTAATTGCGATTTTTAAGGTAACCACTTAAAGATCCTGCAAACTTCAAGTGTGTGTGCACTGCCTATGCGAAGGGCTGAGTTCTCCCTTCAGTGTCTTGTTCTGGCCAAGACACGGGGTGGGAGGGGGGGGGGAAGGAAATAATTCTCTACTTTCTGTCTGTCCCCTCTTTGTGATCCCTAGTTTGTTTCTTTCATTCATTTCTGAGTGAGAAATGCCCTGGTTCTGAGGAGCAGGTAGAGCGAGGGTGGGTTTGGTTAGAGCTTTTTTTTTTTTTTTTTTTTTCATTTTCTCTTTCTCGAGAAGCACGTATCCAATGCCTTTCCTGTTGGGAATTGCCTAGGATTTATCTGGACTGAGTGGATTTTTCTTCTTTCCTGGAATCGTGGAAAAGATGTTACTTCTGAGCTTGTGTCTTTGCTGATAACACCAGAAACGGTGATGCTTATCGAACTCGGACAGAAATTCCTTAGAAACGCAGCAGAACCAAAATAAAATTTAAAAGCCACGGGAAAAAAAAAATGAAATAGATGGTGATGAAGGAAGCGAGAGGAGCGTTAGTGAATCCCAGACACATTACAGACGGGGACAAAACAGAATAATCCAACTAATGCCTCAGTGGGCTCCACGCCTGTGTGCGTGTATCTGCGTGTGTGCGGGGATGGGCAAGGCTCGGGATGAGATACCGGGGCTGGATAAAATTACAGCGGACCTAAATAGGGTAGAAAGGAAGCAGGCTCGGGATTTTCCAAGATAACGGGGTTGATGAGAGCTGCTGGAGTGGAGGAGAGGTGTGCGGGGGGGGTGGGGGGGTGGGTTGAGAGAGGCGATGTGGAAATCAATGAAGGGTGAGCCCCCCGGGGAGGGGGGGCAGAGGGGAGGATGGGAAGGAGAGAACCCCGAAAGCGGGGCGGGGGGGGGGGGGCGGGAGGTGCGGGAGCGGCAGCCCAGGAATGCGGCGGAGCTCCGGGAAGTTCAGTCAGATGATTCCCAGCGCCTGACTCACTTCGCGGCACTTTCACTCGGGAGAGAAGTGGCGGCAGAAGAGGAGGAGGAGGAGGAGGAGGAAGAGGAGGAGGAGGAGGAGAGGGCAGCGAGCCCCCTTTCCGCACGGGCGCCCCGCGGAGGCGGGGGCTGTGCCGGTGGCCGCAGCGCCGGTGCGGAGCGGAGCGGGGCCCGGCGGCAGCGCTGTCCGGCCGGCAGCTCTGCCCTGCCATGCCTGATGAGCCGCCTCTCTCCGTGTTGTTGTGGTTTGGCGTTTGTTGGCTGAGGGTTTTCCCACCCCCCCCCCACCCCCTCCTCCTTTCCGCTCCCCTCCTCGAAAATCCAAAGTGAAATTAAAATCCCCGCGAAGGGGGGAGGAGGGGGGAAAGTTGTATCTAATTTACCCCAAAGTTTCAGTAAACAGCTCTCTTTGATTCCTTTGCCACCTCGCTTCCAGTTGTAAAGAAAAGGGAGAAAGTTCAATGCTTTCAGGGCGTCTGATCCAAGAACACAGACCAAACAAGCAGAGACGATTAGACTTGCTCAGAGCCTTTCCCAAAAAGATACCCACTCACCCTCCTTCCAGGGATGCTGGGGAAGGGGGAAAAACCTCCTTCACTTCTCACTTGAAAAAGAAAGGGGGGGGGGGAAGAAAAAAGAAAAAAAAAGAAAAAAAAAAAGAAAAAAATAGGCAAGCCTGCCTGCTGCCTTTAGTGAGTGGGAAGTGAGTCTTGTCTTCCCTGCCTGGAGAAGTTTGGAGGCAGCTAGACTGAGGCTGGGGTGTGAGGAGGCAGCTGTTCCCTGTGCAGCCCAGGTGGCAGCGGGCAGAGCGGGCACCCGGAGCGCTCCTGTGGCCGGGCAGCTCCCCAGGGCCGGGAATCCGTTGCGAGGAGATTACTCCGGGACTTGGCTCGCTGGGTAGAGAGACAAATGTACTGCTACCACCTCCAGAAAAAGCACCTGGAGATAGGTATTAAAAATTAATGCCATAAATGCGAGTGGCCAGGGCGTAATGATTATCCAGCCACATTTTCTCCGTGCAGATTCATGTCCAGGCTGAGCTGTGACATGGAGCAGGGGAGGTTGTTTTCTGTGTCAAGTCGGATCTATTTATTTTCTTCCGAGTTTCGAGAAACCCAGCGAATTTGGAGATTAGTGCCTGATTTACTGTTTGCCATTTGTGACCATTCGGTACTTACTGGTTCTGCTTACTGCACATGCCTTGCAAGGAAACTTTTGGGGGAATTTCTAATTGCTGCAAGGAAATGCGTTTGATGGCTTGGAAAAGGCGTATTTGAAAAAGAAAAAAAAAATGATAAGGAAACCATTACAAGTTAATTATCAATAATTATACATAGCCAACTGCTCAAGGTAGGGGAAATAAATAGGAGACTGAGATGCAAGCTCTCAGGACAGGCTGGTAATATTCCCCAAGAAAAATGTGTGTCTCCCTTTAGAGTGGAAAGAAGGGTGTTGATTCTTTTACAGCAGCCCCACATTCATTCCAAGAAATAGGAAATTCTTCGCCTCACAACAGTTTTTGGCATCTGCATTATCCCAGTGCTTTTAAGGTGCATTTTCTCCTCTGTGAAAGAGAACTCTTTGTCCTTTTTTTCTCCAAGACCATGGCTTCCCAAGGTAGACACTATTTTGTGCCTGTCACTTAGAAAGGGAGTGCAGGTTTGCAGTGCTCACAGACAATTGATTGTCTGCCCTAATGTGTTTCATTTACATGTTTATAACGTCAATAGTGCTGGGGTGTCCACTGTACCATTCATTCCAGCATTCCCACAAGGGTGCAATTGTCTGAATGGCCAAGTCAGACACCTTTTTGATTGCTCTTTAGTTGTCTTTTTAGAGTATAGAGAAAAAGGAGAGAAATCTGTGATGCAGAAACACTAGTTGAAAATATTTCAGAATTAAACGTCACCATTAAAGCAGATGTGAGCATTAGGCAAACAATATATTTTAACTAAGGTTCTGAAGGTGGAAACAAATTCAGAATAGCGGAGCTGGTTAGTGCACACGACATGCAGTCCCTTCCCTTAAATTTTGGGGGCTTTTAAAAAATCATCTGTCGTTTTCATTTTCATTTCAGCCCCTGTAAATGAAGCCACCTCCTAACTCTTTGTATGCTTAACTGTAATTTGCTATATTTTCCCTACATATTTACATATCTCTGTTTATGCCAACAGCGTCAGCTAACCACTGGGAAACTCTATTGAGAGAATAACTAGGCTGGGAGAAGTAGAGACTTAAAAAAATAGTAAGATCCAAATATTTCTTCATCAAGTGGTGTTTTTTTGGTGAATAAAACGACAATGCCCAGACTTTTCCTTGCAGCAGTTTAACTTACAGAGCTGTGCCCCAACTCCTTACGCCTCCGACCACCATCCTCTTGCGCTGCGAGCTTGCAGCAAAGTGTTTCGAGGAGTTTCCAAGTCAATGAAAGATCACTTTTGAAGGTGTGCTGTGCTGTTTTGATATGCCACGCTGTCCTTTATCACCCGGAGTGGCTTCTGAGGGAGGCAAGAAGCGCTTGCTCGTGGTTAGGAACAGAATAAATGAGGCACGCAGCTTGTTGGGACTCATGGAGAGGTGCATGTGTGCAAGCGCCTGCACCTCTGCGTGCTGTGCTCTGCAGGGGGAAACGGGATGCAGAGGTGTGCTTAGAAATAACCGCTCACATTTCAGGTTAGATTCATTTCCCCCTGAAAAGGGTGCTGAGCCCAGCAGCTACAATTAATGCAAGTCGACCTGCTCCATCCGTGATCATAAGGGCAAAGAGCACTAAGTCCTGTAGTTTCTGCTCTGGAGGTAAAGCGAGGGAAAACTTTTCTTTTTTCCTTCTCTATATAATTTTTGTCGTAATTTATTTTTTTTAAAAAAAATGCCTATTTGTGGATAGATTTTTTTCCCTTTTTTTTTTTTTTTTTCCCCTTTTTTTTTGTGCCTAACAGGGAAGACACAGTAGATGCACCGTTAGCTGAACCCCTGACACGGCGGTCTTTTGAATGCCTTAGGTATGATTTCACTTTCGCTCACATCAATGCTGACCTGAATGCCTTTCATATCTGATCCGCTGTGTCTCTCCCAGTAAACATCCCCTGAGGGGAGAACAAAGAAAGGAGCTCTTCTTCTTCTTAATCACAATTCAGCCCATTCACCGCCGGCAGGCTACATTTGCATTCTGCAACAGAAAGCCAAGATGAAAAGAAAAAAAAAAAAAAAAAAAAAAGAGAGAGTGAGAAGAAGGGGGGAAAAAGCAGAAGGGTGGAGGCTGAGTAAAATAACTTAGGTGTTTGTAGCTGTTTGTTGGGCTTCCCCTAGTTACAAGCCTTATATAGATCCTGCTCTACCCAGCCTTGGCTCTTCTGACAGGCAGATAGTGTTACAAGATGGCATGCCTGTACTATTCATGGCCACTCGCTCTAACACTTGAGGTAGAAAGTGTCAGAGAGGGATCAAATTCTACTCTGAGAAGTCTGTTATAGTTAGGGTCAGGTGTGTGTACTCTCAGCTCTTGACTGCTGCCTATTATTTTGTTTTAATTACTATTATTGTTTACTCACCATGACCTTGGGGATGGGGGTGGCAGGGGGTGAGGCAGATTTGGCGGGGCAAAATCGCCCTTTCCCCATTGAAATGTAATTTTTTAATTTTTTTTTTTTTTAATTTCTACTTTTTTTTTTTTTTTTTTTTTTTTAAATTATTATTCTATTTTTGCGGAGTGTCGGGCTGGGTGTCGCTGCGGCTGGCCGGGCCGGGGTCGCGGTGGTGGCCGCGGTGGTGGCGGTGGCGGTGGCGGGGGTGTCCCCGGGCTGGCGGCCGGCCCGGGCTGCCCCGACCCGCCGGGGAAAAGCAGCGACTCAGCGAATCCTCGGCCGCACCAGAAAATGCGCACGGAGGAGGAGGAGGAGGAGGTGGAGGAGAAGGAGGAGGAAGGCGAGATTTGTGGAAGTTTCTGTAGCCGGGCTCCCTCGTGGGGTTTTGTAGTCACGTTCATGTGCATTTTCCGGCTGTCCCCCCATCCTTGTGTGTGTCCCCCCGCCCATATCTGCCTGTTTGTTTGTTTCTCAGAAGCTCTTCTGTGCTTTTAATCAGACAGTTTTGTAGAAAAATATTGAGGTCTTTGGTCGTAGCCACTTTTTTCTCACCAAGAGAAGGTTATTTATAACTGGATCCTGCTTACTGAGAAGTATTTAAGCCCTTTCAGGCAGAGCTGTCAAAATTTCCTGTGTTGTTTGCCTCTATTTGCAACATGTAAAAAGTAATATGCAGTTGCTGGTGTTGGAATAACCGGGGTAGTGCAGAAATCTCAAGTGACAAGTTTTCAACTACACTATCTCCTGCCGACCAAACTGTCATTTTTATTTTTTTTTTCCCAGAAACCACTTTTAAGATCCTAACAGGTTTTTGGTCTTTTTCCCCCCACCATCAGCAAATAGATTAAACGTGCTAAAGCAACTTCGAGGGGGAAGAACAGTTTGAACAATGAGAAACGGGAGGGATGTCTTATTTTCCTGTAGCTGCTATGGCAGATTTCACTCATAAGGAGCACACTAACCGAGATGTTACCAGTTGAACAGAGGCATGTGACACAGATTCCTGATTTTTTCCCAGAAGATTTACAGAATTTACAAAAAGAGATTATCTCTACACCTTCCACCCTCCTAACCACCCCCATGACCCAAGCAATGGAGGATTTAGGCAGATTTACTTCAGTAAACACCTTTGGACACTTGGGGAAAAGTAGGAGTCTGTTTGCAAAAGCAGGCTTTTGTTAAGTGAGGTGCTGGATAATGCTTTACCAAGCAGCTGTGATATTAACCTAGCCAGTAATGCTGGAAAGAGCCTTAACTCCTTCTGCACTCGGGGGCCCTGCAGGTGCTGGGCCTGGACTGGGGGCACTGGGATGTTTGGGGGGGACAAGCGAGGAGGTGGCACTGCTGAAGACACAGCAGCCGCTCAGCCTGACACATCTTTGGCTTGGTGGCAGCTGAAGCTTTCGGGATCAATCCATCAGAGACAAGGGCTGGGGAGAGCTGGAGGCATGGACAGGAGAGGGCTGCTCCAGCCTGTGGGGCTTTACCTGTGTGCGTGTCCCCTCAGAGGGAACATCACCCAAAGCCTCTCTAGGAACGCTCCCAAGCACTGCTAAGGCAGGAAGGTCAATTTAGGATTCGCATTCGAGCAGCAGAATAGCTGAGAAGTTCCGCCGGCAAATCTGTACGAGTGGCTCCCCGTGAGCTCCCATGGTTCCAAGGAAAGCCAACAGCTTTCTGGGAGCTGCTCATTCCCAAAAGTGAACTTTCTTTTTGGCTGCTTTCTGCTCTTTTCTGAGCTGTTAGGAGCAGGAGCTAATAAGTTATTTATTTTTGCTGGGCAGAAAAATAACTTTCCAGGTGTTTCTTTTTTTAGTTAGACTAAGTTTGCTTCATTTGAGGATTTTTGTTGTTGAGGGCTCTTTTTTTCTTCTTCCTTTTTTTTCTTTTCTTTTTTTTTTTTTTTTTAAAGTGTAGGTGTCAATGCTAGAGCAGCCACAAATGTGTGAGAAAGCAAAGGGTATGAGACATGACAGAATTAAAGGTGTTTGCTATGTTGTTACCCGTGTGTCAAGCTGCAAGCTCCCTTTGTCACAGCCTCCTGGAGATTTGATAGTGCGGATCCGCTTGCCTTCCAAGTGATACAGCAGTTTCTGACTGGGGGGGGTTTAATGGTGGCGTGGTTGTTGCTATTCCATTTGCCTCCCCAAGTGCATTTAAACACCTCCACATGGCACACACCCCATTACTCCCACCTTACACAAGGGTGCTGTGCTCTCGAGCACCAGGACAGCAGCCATAGCATTACAGACTCTGGCATGGAGCGTCGTTTGGCAGGAATGTCATCTGCCAAATCATCCCATAATTACGTTTTATGTTATTTGTATGAATGACCAAGCATGCAGTATTCCTTTTGAAATCAAAGGAAGGCTTAAAATGCGTTTTTGAATACTTTCAGACCATGGTCAGGTCACAGTTTGGGAGTTGAATTAAACTGATCTCATTTGTGATCTAATTGAGGTTGGCAACAACCTTAGCAGTAGCAATAACATACAAATACAAATCAAAGAGCAGAATTCAGCAAATCAGATCTTTTGCTTGAATCCTGCCTGGGAGTTATTCTCCGACTGCCAACAGAGAAGTTAAACTTTGTCCTGCTTCTCAGCGGCAGTGCGAGCCTTGCATATTTTTCGGGTCTGACAGGAAAGTTGGGTCGGAGGGATGGGGACACAAAGGCGAGAAGGGAGCTGGTGCCTCCTCGGACAGGAGTGAGGCACGGCGACTCGTCACGTATGTTTCTGGAGAGCCCAGTGGCAGAAGGCGCAGGAGGCGTAACGGGGGAATATGGTTAGGAAGGGCTAGGAAGAGGAATAGGTGCCTGCAATCAGATTATTCCAAGCGGAAAGTCGAGGCAGCTCCCTTATCTTTACATCTATCGCTGCGGATTCCAGGAATGTAATTACCAGAGTGGTTGCGAATTGTTGACAAATTTCCCCGGCTCTGTCGGGAGCGGCTGTGGCGAGCGGCGGGGCTGCGGCGGCGGCCGGGCCGGCAGCGGCCCCGGTGTGCGGGCTCTGTGCGGGCTCTGTGCGGGCAGCGGGGCCCGGGGCGGCCCCGGGGCGGAGCGGGGAGGCTCCCCCCGGCCAGGGCATCCCCGCCGGGCTCGGGAAGGCTCCCGGCTCACAGTCCCCCCGCCCCGAGCCGGGATGCCGCGGGTCGCATCCCCCGGGACCCCCCCTCCTCCGGAGCCGCCCGGGGACCCCCGCGGCCGCCCCGCAGGTTGGGGGGCTCGGCGGGGCACAGGCCGAGAGCCGCCGCCCCCGGGGAGCATCCCCCGCTCCGGCCCCGGAGCGGAGCGGGCTGGAGGCGCTGCGCCGGGGCGGGGGAGTGCGGAGCAGCCTCGCTCCCCCCGGCCGGCCCCGGGGCAGAGGTGTGAACCGCCTCTGTGGGGCGGGGGACGGGGCACACACCCCCGCAGTGCCGGCGCTGCCGACAGAAGCGCTCCGGGCCGAGGTGCGAACCCCTCCCGGGATGCCGCTCCCGGGATGCTGGGTGGGCCCCCCGAGCCCCCCTCGGGCCCGGCCGGGCTCCCGCAGCCCCAAACTTCGTTCCCAGGAGGGAGGGAGCGGAGGGGAGGCGGCTCAGCGCTGCCTGCGCTCCTCCCGGCTCTGGGGTTTCAAGTGTGTCCTCAACTCCCCCCCCCCCCCCCCGCCACCCCTCCCCTCCTCCGGGTCATTATTTTCTTTGACTAAAACCTGTTTACTCGCCTCTTTGTTTTTTGACGTTAAACGAGTTTCCATCTCCTACTCCTGCGGATCTCTAAGAAATAGATAAACCATTATATTTCCCCCTTCCCCCCTCCCGCTCGTATTTTAAAGCAGCGATCCTGACAGCAGTACTATTATTGCACTTTATGTTTTAGTGGATGTTTGCTGTTGCTAGTTACAGCAACACTTATCATAAGACAGCAAGAAAAGAGTAGTCCCTGGTAATTAAAGTAATGAAATATTCATTTACTCTACCTTTTCAGTAGTCTCACAAATTAGGCTGCTACATTTAATGCCTGCACTGCCTCTGTTTTTATTATAATGGCAGCTTTCGCATCTGCAATTAGGACTAATTCTGACAGTTACAATTTCTGAGGGATGGTAAACAGTGAACGAGATGTGCAGCAGTGGTATTACACGTGAAAAGCCCTTGTCTCTTTAACCTTGTTGTTTTTTTTTCTCGCAGAGGTTACCTTTTCCCGATGGTGCAAAATCGACTTGACATAACTGTTCATCAGTTTCAGGGTTTTCCCTGGAGGTATTTGCATCAAATCAGCCCAGTCAAGCTTCAAGTTGAAATTGGCAGCCCAGAAACTGACAGGGTAGGGACTGGGAAAGAGACAGCTAAAGTGCAGGCAGCGAGCTGACAGCAGCGGCGGGCAGGCAGGGGGAGAGGGCTCCGCACCCGGGGCTGCCGCCCCCCGCTCCCCCGGGTCCCCCCCGGCCACCCCCGGCCCCCCGGTCCCACCCGGAGCCGCCGCCGAGCGCTGGGAGCCTGGCCCGGGGCCGCGGGGAGGCCGGCTGGGGAGGGGGGTGTGTCAAAACCCCCAGAAATTGAGGGGGGAAAAAAAAGTGTTGGGAAGAAGAAGTGCCGAGCTGAAGTTGCTGGCGCTAACAAGCTTATTTTGCTGCGGTTCTTTACGGAGAGAGGTTTTGCACTAGGGCTGTTAAGAGAAGTGATGGAGAAGGTTGTTAATACCAATGAAAACATATTTTGATCAGCTAAAAAAAAAAAAAACCAAAAAAAAAAAAAAAAACAACCCAGAGAGACATTCATCTGCAAAGATAATTGCATTAGAATCAAAACAAACATTTCCTTGAATATGTTATTTCATTTATCCTCTGTCACGGGGAGGAGGGGGTCTCCAAGCAGGACAAGGTAAAAATTAATTTTTAATAGATTTTTTTGACAAATTGGGATCGTTCCCTGTGACACCCCCTCCCACCCTGAGTTTTACTTATTTGTAAATAATTCCAAATCTGATGTAGTGTGGAAGAGAGCAGCACATCAAGGAAGAGACAACACCACCAAGACCCATTCCCTCCTTAGAGGTGAAAAAGAGCAAAACTGTTACTTTCCTGAGGAAGAAAGCTGACAATATATATCTTTTTCTCCCTAAATATATATCTGTAGTCTTCACCAGATGATTAAAAATCCCTCTCACTTTTCCTACCAGACTTGTGCTAAAGTAAGCCTTGCTTTCAAACAGTTTTTCAGCTGTGTGTGTGACAGGCATTGGCTGATCTGCTGATGCCCATTCGACAGGCACTGTTGAGCTAAAGTGGTGTGACGGCACAGTTTTGTTAAGCTGTGAACAAAGGGCTGGAGATGCCTCGCTGGCATCATCCATGTGCATATTGGCCTTGTCACAGTTTTGCTTGATTTAATGCTCTGTTTATTCCTAGATATTAGAACTTAAATTCCAAACAATATGTTTTCATATACTACACACAAACTTTATTTTAAAAGCTTTTGCTCCCGAGAACCACAGATTCGTTTGTCTGCCCAACATCCGTGCGGCAAACGCTTAAAACGTAGCTCCCAGAAAAATAGGTGGCCGGTAGCCTCTTAACTGTTATCCAGTTAAAAAATGGGATTTCAGTTTTAAAAAGTCTTAGAAGGGTAAAAGATTTATTTCTTCTTTGATCATTTGTTGAGAGTTGTTATTTATTTCAACAGTGGATTTTCTTATAAGCTCCTAAGGAGAGGTTACCCCGTGTGCAGGCAGGGCGCGGGATGGACTTTTCCAGTGCCATATCATCCCAGGGGTGTTGCTGGGATAAAAGCAATGTCTTACAAATACCTGTAAGCACAGTCAGGGGACTATTGACAGGCAGAAAGACAGCTGGGTTAGTGGAAGGGAGCAGGAAACCGGATTAAGATTAGAATATATATCTCTATGTTCATTAGGTGGCCACAACTTTGTATCTCAGCAGTTCATCAAGAGAAAATGTGGGCATGTGGAGCTATATTTAGTCTTGGTTCTCTTCTCTTAGAGATGCCGCAGGCTTTATCTGGAGAAAGTTTTGGGGTTTTTTTCTCCCCTTCTTCGTCGCCTTTCTAAACTCCCTTCAGGTTTGCTGCAAGTGTTTGCTAAGAGATTAGTTAGGCAGCTTCCATGGCGGAGGTAGCCCTGGGAGGCAGCTCATTGCTGGGAGGAATGCTCAGTAGGTCAGTGCGTGAAGATAGAAGGAGCTGCCCAACTGAGGCCAGGGATCAGGTATTTTCCTCTTTGTCTCCTACCAGAGACAAAGTGCTTATGGAAAGGTTTGTGGTGAGACATCAAATCCCAGCAGGAGCACAGATGTTCCCACTTTTACAGGCTTACCAATGAACATTTCAGCTTAAACAAGTTTATGGAATAAAAGATTTATTTCTTTTTCCCTAGTAGATGCAGCATCTTAGTTGGACTGTGCAAAGATTTTATCGCTCCAGCCACTCAGGGTCCTTTGGTCCAGGGCACAGGGCTGTGAGTGGGGATGGGAGAGAGGGAAGGAGGGGGCGGAGGGAGCGCTCAGCAAAATGAAAGTATTCCTTCTCCAAACAGTGCAGTCTAGAGCCTAAATCTGAAATTGAATCTGCTGAGCAAAACCTGTACAATTTTTCTACCTGCCCTCAGTCTGCTTCCTTTCAGGGATGACAGTTTTACTAACTGAAATGAATGGGCTCTCTCGCTCCGGTACCTTTCCTCAGTGCGCGTTTACATCGAGTACTTCAAACACAGAGCTGGGTGATATATGTAGGGGGACAGCTTGCACAGAATAAGCTTTAATGGTTAATTTTTGTATAGCTTTATAAATGAAAGGGACTTAAACCTACTAGCAGTATAGATCACAAGACCTTATGTGGTCTATTCTTCTCTAGATGCACAAGAGATTTACGTGCCTAAGTCCCATAAGAGTTAATGGGAGTTACGCATGTAAATCTCTTCCACAGTGAGATAATAGACCCTTTTATGTATGGATAGCTGGATTCTTACAAAAATCACCTACTGAACAGTAGACTTTATGTCCTGCCCTCTTAACAAATATTTATAAAGCGAGCAGGCCAGCAGATGAGACCAGGAGCCCCCCAAGTTGCCTCCAAATCACAGAGACCCCTGTGCTCCCATGGAGACAGTCTCAGGTCTGCTTCATCCCAGTCCTTCCTGGTCTCAGTGCACTGTGGGTGACATTGCTGGTCTGGTTGGGATGTGGTCTCACAGAGGCTGTTGTGGTGTCTCACTTCTTGGCGCGTCCTGCTTGGTGGAGGCTTCTTGCTCTGTGCATTGCACAGGAGATTGGGAGGGTGAGAGCTGCCACCTCTCTTCTGTAAATGTCAGGGTGCACCTTCCCTGTGTCCCTGCCCCTCAATCCACCTCTGCTGGGGGATTTACAGCCCCAAAGTGGGAGACCCCTCAGCAGGACCGTCCCAGGTCACTGGTAGAGCACAGTGGTGGTGACACTGTGTCCCAAAGCCCAGGTGCTGCTAGTGCTGCACATCTGCTCCCTTCCCGCTCCAGTGCGGCCTCGCTCCCTGGGAAAGCCGGCAGGCTTTGCCTCCAATGGGAACGGTCTCGCGCTTCTCCGTGGGGATATATATATAACTTGGCTGATCTGTATCTGCCAGCCATGAGTCAGATCGAGATCTTTTCCCCCTGTAACATGTAGCTGGAGATAGCCGGTGCCACAGCACACGCGTGTCAGGAACGATCCCCGCGTTTTGCGAGCCGCGGCTCTTTTTGCCATCATTGTTTCTTTCCATCACTCGCCTGCTCCTTCCCGATAGCGATCTGAGGGAGTTGGGCAAGCTGCAGACTTGCCAACCCTCAGCTCCCAGGCCTGGCAGAGCACATTCTGAGAAAAAAAAAGCAACCAGCCCTCTAACCCTTGCACTGTGAGGCTATCAGATTAAATCCAAGGGTTTCTACCAGCGGCAGGATGGGAAAAGCCCATTGTTTGTTGATTATCGTATCATCAGCCGCGGCTGATACGAGGATGCTCAAGGAAAACACACTTCGGTTACAGTTGATTTTCAGATTCCAAAATGGTGCTGCAAAGTCTGTGCATGCCTAATTATATTTTATGCTAGGCTGTGCGATACAAAATGTATGCTGCAGCAATCAGTGAGTTAACAGTATCAATCAATTTGTAAACAGATGAAGTCACTCATTCCCAAACTGGTTTTCCAAAAACAATTACTAAATTACAATAGAAAAAAATTGTACAGTTACTGTATTTGTGTGCTGTGTTACAATCAACATACCAGGGAAACAAAACAATTTAATGCAGAAAAATCATCATTCATCTATATTATAATTGCTTCTTTTTCACATCTACAGGGCGGTTAATTAAAATTGTGATTAAATGCGGTCGCGCTGCCTAAGATGTCTTGCCCAAAACAGGTGGTACAGAATTTAAAAGTAAAAAAAATGTAATTAGCATTGGAAATTGAGAAATTGCCTGTAAGAATCAGTGTTAATTTCAGTCAGTGATGAGGTAATTTATAAATGAATGCAGTGGAGGCTGTGCAAATGCACAATTGCCTTCCTGCCTATTCTTAGCATTCTCAGCATGCAGGTGAAAATGTTTTCAAAATATTGAGGTAATTTGAAAATCAATCCGTGCATTCCGTATCTTTCTTCCTCCCCAGTCGCAGCAAACGCTGAACGAATGCTGCCAGAGATGGCACAATGCATCAGTTCTGCACTTTTTGGGGAGTGATATTCTGTGTGTCGTGGCATCAGTTGGAGTTTAGCTACACCAAATGTTTGGCTAAGATCCTTTACAAAGGCCAAAAATGTTGATTGAAGTCCCTGGTAATCCCAAATGTCTTCAGCTCCGGTGTGTGTTTATACGATGTGGTATCAAAAAAAAGTAACAGCAACCTGCAGCGAGTTGAAATAGTGCAGCAGAGATACCACGAAATAAAAGAGATGCTAATACGGCACGGAAATCATAATGATTTCTTGTTTAAAATTAGTACAGCGCACTCGAAAAGCCTCGGTAGTACTGATGCATTCTGTAGGAACTCTCTTTTTCAACATGCATTTCAAATTTCATCCTGCAACCATGAAAGAATTGTTAACTAGGTTATGCATACAGAGATTTTCCCTGAGATGAACTTTGTTTATCGGCATTTTGGTGCTTTCTCCTAAAGTTTCAAGCTAGCAAATGAGAAATGCTAATTCCTAACAACAACAAAAAAATACAACCTGCAGATACAAAAAGCTGGAGGCAAACCTGACAACAAACAGATATTAAAGATTTAAAATCTTCTTGACAGTCAAAAAAAAAAAAATAATCCAAGGCACACATTGCTGGAATTGACATTTCCATGATTTGAACAGTCCTCATCCCCCTTCTTCTCAACTCCACAGAGAGCCCTGGCTTAGTTGTCCCCCCCATCCATTTAAAAATAACTCAGACTTTCGATAACGTGGATTGCTGGGCTGGAATATGGGAAAGCAGTTGGAGTTTTTGAGCAGGGACTTACAGGTGTTGGTATCAGGTTGCTGTAAAACACGAGCACAGTGGCTTTTGAACAGAACATGCTTTAATTAAAGCAAACTGGTCTTCCTGCAGAAAGCCTGATCTACCCATGTAATTTAACTATTGAAGCCCTTTCTATTAATTTTTCCTTGACATATAATAATGAACTTTTCTTCTGGCTGACACTTGGTTGTAGATTTTTTTTTTTTCCTTCCTTTTGATAAGCCCTGTGTACTTCAGAGGTGATTTCGATGCTATTTAATTTACTCATACAAAAACCCCTGCGAAGGGATTAGGCCCATGAAGGGCCAAGGGGAAGGCCACGCCATGCTGGTCCATGCTGGGATGCTGAGAGGAGGCTGCAGCCCGGCTGGACACAGGATGCGGGTGGATATGTGGTGGGATGCTCTCCTGGCCCTGCGCTGGCCGAGCTGGGGAAGGTGAGTGCAGCATCAAGTGCTCTCCAGCAAGTCAATTAACCTCACCATGCTCCTTTTCCCTGTCTATGAGACAGGGAAATACTGCTGAACTCATTCACAGGGCTTTTGCAGAGCTTAATATTTCCAAAGCACTCTGCCATTCTGTGGGACTGAGGAAGAGCAAGTATCATCCGTTGTTTCGTCAGAGGGCGAGCGGATGCCAAGGAATTTGTCTGAGAAAATTACATATGTATGTTCCTAATAACCAGAATCTCAGAGTTTATTATATGACTGGTTATTCTAATTTAGAGGATGATATTGCTTTTAACTGCCCCCCCTCTCCCCAGTTTTCTGCCACTGAATATAAAGAAGTGAAGGGTAATCACTGAAGCAATGATGATTATTGACTGAAAGGTATTTTACAATGTGAGCTCCGTTATGTGGAGCTTAGCAAGCAGCTGCACTGGTGCATTTGAGCTCCTTATTTTGGTATAGGGGTTCTAAAAATACATCAAAATCCCAGTGGACTGGCATAGGTGCAAATCCTGACCCGACTGCAGTTGATGGGCATACCTGGGTGACTCTGTGGGGACAAGGAACAGCAAAGTAGGGTTTGAAGCCCATGGCTGGTTTTAGTGGAAAACTGCAGGATCAAGTTGGTTTGGAAATTCAGGCTCGTCAAACCAAGCTTAAGTTTGGGCTTTTTCTTTTCTGTCATGTGTGAACTCAAAGGAAAGCAGGAGTTCAGGTACTGCTCTGCTGCCATATGCCAGTCCTCAACTTCAGCCACATCTTTTTGGGTCTGAGTTTTCTGGGCCTGTTCCCATGCGGAAAGACCAAATGCCATGAGAAACATGAGCAGGATTTGGCCCTGAGCAGGCAGAGCATACTACTGGATAAACTGAGCCATGGCCATTGTAGCGGTGGGGAAGTGCAGCGAAGGAAAAGTAGCTTCGTGGATTCCTAAAATAGAAAGTAAACGTAAATATTTCTACTTTGCATGTCAGATTTCAATCACTTCTCAAAACAACTGAGCTTCTTGATTTAATTAATTATGGCTCCTTCTTTTTTTTTCTTTTTTTCTTTTTTTTTTTTTTTTTTTTCTTTTTTTTCGTGTGTGTGTGTGTGTGTGTCTTTGGAAAGAGCCAAATGAAAATATCCTCTTTGTTTCCCCTTTGGAACTACTGGAGCTTTCCTCGAGTTTTAACTCTTCCACCACCCCAACACCCCCAGCCTTCTTTTTTCTATGCTTGTCTTATCGCTGCTGTCCCATGGCAAGCCCCAAAGCCTGGAACATTTTGTAACGACTATGTGACAAATTGTTGGGCTTTTATTCACGTTGGACATCTTTTGCCAGGACTGCTTGTTGTTTTTTCTGTTTGGCTGTGTCATGGGACCAAAGGTGGCTGCTTTTGTGCAGCATGTCAAATCTGGTTAACATGCAGCCATTTATCTTTAAAACCCACTCCTGCACAATGGCAGGGGTGTATTGGGCCACTTGTATGGGCTCCAAGCATCAAACATATATCTATACACTAAATTTTTTCTCTGCCATCCTCTCTATATGTGTGGATGCACCTCGGGCTGAGGCACTGTGGTGAGCAGGTCATGCAGCAGACAGGATGTTTCATAATTTTGGGAACCTTTTAGAGACAAATTGTACAGGGCAAGTGTAGTGTAACTGAACTGCTGGTTGCCCAGTGAAGTGTAGAAAATCAGATACAGCACAGCCTGAAAGAATGAAACGAGAATTCATATCTATGTATGTACACGGTACTTTATAAACAATTCATATACAGAGAAAAACACATTTATTCTCTTTTTCTCTGCTTATATTTAAGGATTGTGCATGGGGTGCGTGTGTATAAATGTGTTTCTGTGCATGGTATATATTCATACAAATAATATGCCACAGGATATGGGAATAGTCGTATGTGTGATGCATTTATATGCATAAGTGGTAGGTTTTCAGGTTAATGCCTGCTTGACTCTGTGTGTGTGTGTGTGTGTGTGTGTGTAAATGATGGAAAGGTGCTCAGCAAGATGAAAAGATGAATTATCCTAGAAATAAAATAAAAAATCCCCAAACTTCCACAGCAAAGTTTTCTGCTTGCTTGTTTGTGGGTGTTTTTCTAATGTTTAAGTCACGCAGAAACACTTCTGATGAACGTGATTTCCTTATAGATATGGCAATAATTATCAAATAAAGAAGCTGAGGAAGAAATGGGAAAGTTTGATTCACCAGGAAAATGGGGGCTGGCTGCTCAGTCTTGGTGCCTTTTTGCAGTTGAAGCATTTGAGATAGCAGGACTCAATGTTTTTTTAATGATTTGCTGTGTTGTGTAATAATTATACATATAGTGCAGTGAGGTTACTTGGAGGAACACCGCACTATGTATGGGTTTTTTTTGAGTAAAGGACCCAGGAGATTGCTTTTCACTTTGAAAACAATCCCTAATATCAGGAAAATGCTCTGTTTGTTTATGCGTACATAATGCAAGTTTGTCCGCCTGGGAACTGCAGCAAATGGGAGAAGTATGCATGGATTTCACAGGTAACAGGATTACGTGGGCACATAATTGATCCATTTGGAGAAAAAAATGACAGTGCTCTAAAGATGCCTAGGCTTTGGAGATGGAGTTTATGAAACAGGCATTTGTAAATTCAAAGGAATCAATATGTCAATTTTATTACATCTCAGGACCAGCTGGGCATTAAAGGAGCAGTAGCCTTTTTAAAATTGCAGCTGCGTATTCTTGCATTGTGTACCTTTCTTAAAAGGCTTTGAATTTCAGAAAACGTACTTTTAGCAGCGCTTTGCACCTTTTCAGTGACTGGCCTGCATGGACAAAAAAAAGACACAAAACATTACATTGTGTTAGTTTTCCTCTTAAGCCTCGATTAGTAAAAACTGCCAGGCTTCAATTATACCATGCAAAATTCTTACTAATAAATATACACATGGAAGGATGAAAATGTCTGTTCCTATTCCAGAAGTTGAAAAAAATCTTTGAGGTTTTACATCGAGGGCTCAGCACATCTTGCAGGGGCAGCATTATAACATGAGGTACCTGAAAGCATCCATTAAATATTGCACATGAAATATGGTCTGAATCATTGTAAAATGATATCTTCTCTTCCTTCTCAGTAGAGTTTAAACCCTCAGATGATTAAATTTAGTGAAAAGCTTAGGTTGGTTTGTTTTGTTTTTTTTTCCGGAGGACAGCAGACTTCAGCAGTTCAGATTTGGAAATGCAACTTTTCACACAAATTTGCAGTGCAGCATGGAGGGAGATGTTGAATAAATTTTGGGTTGCAGAGGTGGTTGGTGCCCATAGGCTCTCAGGGCCACCACAAAGAGACTCTGAATCCCAAAGATGCATTCTCAAAGAATTAATAGTTTTGCCTTTGGAGAGCAGGTTATCCAAGGAACAACTGAGGCTTCCCAGAATATGTTGCACACTCCTCTACCTGAAAGGCATTTGAGGCTGTGTTGGTAAAATCTATGCATGCCTCAAGCTTTCAGTAGATATCAGGTTGTGTTCTCTCTTTTGCTTGCTGGTGGTGTTGTTGTGGACCTGGTGGCTACAGCTATTCTGCAACTCCAAAATGATTATTAACAGTGCCAAAAAAATCACTGATTTGGGGTACCAGTCTCTGGACAACTCTAGTGCTTCCACACATCTGAAAATACACTTAAAAATATTTGAGTCTTTGAGTCCAAAGAAAGAGGTACCTGGGATTAATAACTACTGCTCTCTGAGACTTCTCTGCCTTCTCAGTTTCTCCTTTATCATGACCCTCTCTGATCTTCTATAATGTTCCTCCATCTCCTTTTGCACAGCTTCTTTTTATTTAAGCTCACACTTTTCAGGCCAGCCTGGCTACAGACAAGGTCTCTCTGTGGTGCTCCAACCTGCACAGTAATTCTACTTTTTCTTGCTTGAGGATCTCTGCTTTCCACAAGGTATGGTTACAGTCTTTCTCTGGTGGTCTGCTAACATTTAACCATGTAGATGTAAATTAAATGATGAGGATCATGCCATAAATGAGCTTGTTATCATAAGAAAGTCACAGGACCATCTAATGGTTTGGGTTGGAAGGGACCACAAAGATCATCTAATTCTATCCAATGTATAAAGTAGGTGGAGTATTCTATATTCTTATATCCTACTATAGCTCCCTCTCCCCTCAACAGAAGTATGAAGTGAGTATGAAGGAGCAAAAAGTCACATTTTCCCTGAAAGAGTATGGGAAAGTAGACACAAACAATACCAGATGGTTAAGCAGTGTTTTGTGGTCATAGACTTAGCATGAATTAAAACTTCATCGTGAATGATGTACCTTTAAAACCTTTTTTTAAAAATATTCATGTACTAAGGAAGACATGGAAAAAGAAGTTCACAGTGTTTCCATAGAAAGCTTTGGCATCATAGGAAATACAGATGACCTTCTGCCAAGCAGTGATTCTCAGAACTGATGTGAATTCACATAAATTGAGTGGATGGAAGCTACACAAACTCAATAGATAGGAGTTTATGAATCTTTAGAAGTAAGACTTCCTTTCAGTGTAGCTTTGCCTGCATGCTTGGGTGTAAAAGGTGTGATGCTGGACAGGGTTTGGAGCAACCTGGTCTACTGGAAGGTGTCCCTGCCCATGGCAGGGGTTTGGAACTGGATGATCTTTAAGGTCCCTTCCCACCCAAACCATTGCGTGATTCTATGTACACACCTTGTTCATCTCAGCCCTCCACTAGTGATAACTGCTCTAAATTCACGTTTTCCAAGCCCCACTGCAATCTTCACTCAAAAGATGTCATCCCCTTTCATGGTCGCTAGAGAAGAACAAATGAAAGTAGGAAGAGTTGAAGGGACTTGGTCAAGGCGTCCCAGCTGGAAACAGCTGGAACTAAAAACCAAAAACTAATAAAACCAGAGGTCATATTACAATCCTGGTTACCTCTGCACAGTCCCAGAGCCACTCTGTGGGTGGGTAGCCTTTACATTTCGTCCGTTCTTCAAATCTAACTCTAGAAGCAGAACAAGGCCTCCCAACATAGGATAGGGCGGAAAAATGGCAAAATGCAACCCTGCCATCAACCTGATTGATGGTCCTTCCACTGAGATCATAACAGCTTCTTCAGAGACTTTTACAGTCTCTGCAGAAGTGTGGGAGGCACTGCCAATATCCGCAGATCATTGGCATGATAGACCGTAACGGCTTCTTCGGAGCCGTTCCGGTCTATCGTGTCAATGCGTACTTAGGGAGTCCTCAATGCATGGATCATTGACACGGCACTACATAACGGCTCCTTAGAAGCCATTACTGGGTATCAAGTCAATGCATACTTAGGGAGCCCTTAATGCACGGACCCACGCAAGTTGACTTGCTCTGAATACTAACAATCCTGGGGAAGAGTAGTTACTGCCTATGCCACGGAGGGGGATTAATAATACCTGCCTGCGACAGCTCGGCTCGGGCGCCGCGCTCACGACGCCTCCCTGGGAGAGGTGCGGCCACTCCCGGGCTGGAGCGCTGCATGGGAGAGGCCAAAATCACTGAACTTTTGCTCCTCTGCTGACGTCTTTTTATTTCATAAAATATGCACAGAACAGAAACGCTCTCAATTTGAGGTGGGAGAGCAGAGGCAGCCCGGGATGAAACATTTAAAGTTAAAGCCTTGAGAATAAGTGGTTGCAGTGGGGATGCTGGCAGATCCTCACACACGGAGCAGTAGTACTGTGGATTTTACTCCTCTCAAGTACTTCGCTGTAGTTATCAAATATTCCATATATTTATGATGACCCTTGCTAGATGCTTAGCATCAAGCTGGCAAAAGTGACCCTCCAGAAGGAGAAATTGTTAAATATCCCATCATCCAGTGGACAGTTTGTCTTGGATTTGTTGACCTGGTCCCTGGGGAGCATTGGCTGAGACTTTCCAAATCATCGCCGCGCCTCTGCTTTGACCTGCAAAGGCGCATCCCCTTCCTTTGGCTTCCTCCAGACAAGAGATCTCCGTACCGAGTTAAAAATGCTTCTAGTTTGCTGTTGTTGATATTTTTCTTTTGTGTTCTGCTTGCTGACTGACATCTGCTATCATGCTAAGCAGGTGTTCCTGTGTAAACGAACGTGCCCTGTTTGTGTTTCGCCATCCTCGCTACTGCGCACCCAAATGAGCAGCATGATTAAGAATCCTGTAAATTTTTGAAAGGAAACGGATGGCTGCCCTACTAGAACATAATTACACCGTTCCAACATCCGCAGCTCACTGCTGCAGCCGAGTTGGAGAACAGCAGAAATTAATAATATATAATAGCATCATTCTCGTAATTTATAAATGAAATAAAGTAGAGAGGAGATTCTGCTGATATGCATTTTCTTCTTAATTCTGCAAGACAAAGTATAGATTAGAATTTTACTGGGGTGAAACCTGGCCAGCAGTATCACACTAGTTGCAAGTGTAGGGCCTGATTCATGAGAGGGATTTTGCTTAAGGAAAAGAGCTAATATCTTTTATTGGACTAGGGGAAAAAAAAAAGAGTATACAAAGCCCTCTAAAGGCAGCTCTTAAAGCAAGGAGGCCAGGAAACCGCCACAGATCCTCTACCCACTTTTTAGCTCAATTCATTTGTAGGTACTGCAGGAAGAGTTTGCTGCGTGGTGGAATTTTTTCCCCTGGCTAAAATAATACACTATCATAGGTCACCCCCTCAGAGAGCAGAGAGGATTAATCAGCTAAAGATGTTGTCTAATCTCCTATTTTTGTTGAAAAACAGCAATGTTTTCAAAAACAATATTTTGAGCTCCAGAGATGTGCCAAAAGGAGCTGTACTGCGAACCCCTGCTCAAGCCAAGCCTTGGAGTTGGTGCTGTAATCTTGCTTCTCAACCTCTGCTTAAAAAAAAAAGATACAACTTTCTGAAGACAAAGAAGTATTATTTGTAAAGACTAGGCTGTATGACTTTTATTTTTTCCACTGCATGCTAAATGCCTTTTATTTTACTTCTGCAGCCGCCCAGATATACTTGTCTGGGTGATGGCCCAGCTGAGTTCTGCTCTTCCTGGAATAAACTCATTTGGGAGAGCTACCAAAACCCCACAGCAGTGTTTACTTACAGGTTATTTAGGGGTATTTTTATCAATTTTGACACTGCAAGACTCTAAAGAATGATAACTGCTTTGATGGGAAAGGTCAGCATGGACTCCCCAAGTTTAACACAGCAAACACAAATGTACACAGAAATATTTCTATTTTAAACTAAAGAATATGTTTGAGTCTTATTCTTCTAAAGAGCCCCCTTAATAATTTGTTTCTGAGGAAATATGTGCATATACAGATTTATTTCATTAACAGGTATTTATTTAAGTGGGCTGCACTGTATTTAAATCTCTGAATAGTTTCCATTACTTCCTCCGCTCACTTACTTCAAGTTGACTAATTTTAATAAGGCTAAGGTGCCTAGGGTCTTATTGAGTGTTCAGTTTGATCAATATGGCTAAATTAAAATAGTGCAAAATATAAGCAAATGTACTCTAACAACTCAGTGAAAAATGTGGAGTGCACCAAACATTGATTAGCGTTCCACAGACATTAATTTGTTGTTTTAAGTACACTAATGCTGCTCAGAAGCTGCTCAGGCACACCATCCACCCCTCTGCAGCCCCGGTGGCTTTCATGGCACTGCTCTCAACCACAGACAGAATTTGGCTCCGTGTCCTGCAGAAAACAGCCCGGGCTCACCAAACCTGGCCCATTCCAGGAGCATTCCTGCACTGCTCGCAGAGAAAGCTTGGATCACACCTAAGGGAAGCAGAAGGAGGACAGGCCCGATTACTTGCACGAGTGGAGACTGTTTAATAATCATATTCATTATGAATTTGGGGCCATACATCAATTCTATACGTGCGTTTTTAAGACAGGCCCAGACTCTTAGGGAAGTGGTTCTACGTGCAAGAAGGTATTTGTTTTTGCCCTCCTGTAACACCACAATATTATTGTCATGAAAGATTAATGTCAACCCCCACCTGGTATTAAATTGCTTTTGGTAGCCCTTGCATTCATGTCTTTCTGCACAAGACAAAACCACTTTTAAAGTAACTACATGCATCCTCAAGTGGAATGACTGTTATTACTGGGTTACATTTTATTTTTCATATGTTTTAGTTGTTGGGGTAGGCGTTTTTCCCGTGGATATGATGTTCAGAGCAAGGATATGGGATCAGGAACTTAATTTTAGGGCAGGAAAAAAAGACAAGCTTTAGAAAGTAGGATCTTATCGGAGTCTTGTTGATGGATGTTGTACATGTTAATTATATGATTTTTTTCATACTCTAACAAAAAGCTGAGTTTTCCACATACTAAAAATAATTTGGTTTTCCTTCTCATTCCCCTCCTATTTCTCGGTTAGTGAAAGCCTGAGATTATCATACTTTGACATCCAATGCTTGCACAGAGTTTTTAATGATTTCTAAAAATACAAAAGCTACTCTTTAACAATTATACTTTCATATAATTTTAAACAGTTTCTGATATCTTTCTTGTTTTTTTAGTAGTTTTTCCCTCTACCTGTAGTGTGATCTTTCTGCTTATCTTTAATCTCCTTGGTAAGTGATATTTTCTCTAACAGTTCTTCCTTTTCTTGATACCATCTTGTCCTATGTGGCCAAAAAATAATTTCACATGAGCAGAAGCTCATTTAATGGGAGGTAAATCAGCAGAGAAAGAAAGATAAGAAGAAATAAACAGGAGACAGTTCATGTGTTAAAAAAAAAAAAAAAGAAAAATAAAAACTTGAAAGCAAACGCAGTCACATTTAGGAGAAGTAAATTCTGTGAAGATGGAGTAAAATATGAAAAGCATTTCTCTAGTTTAAACTCCCCAAGTAGAGCTATAAACAGCAGAAACATTTGAAAGTTCCCCCCACCTTTTTTTTTTTTTAAATAAAGCTGGATCTTCAGCTTCTTAACCTTCCACATGACAAGTAGAGCACACCGTGCAAAAACAATTTTTAAGTCTCTTAACAAACATCTCAAGTGAGGAGAACAGCCCAGGTGCAGAAGAACTGACTTTTGATTTGTAACTATGGCAAAAAAAGTGCTTAGGGTTTGTTGTTGTTGTTGATGTTTAGCTTTGGTGTGTGACAATCTTGATTTTTTCCAGCATTTTCCATGTTTGGAGTTTTTAATATCAAAGGTATTGCTCTCTGTAAACAAGTGTAAGTTTACCAAGGCAGCTTCACTTACACTCTTCCCTTGTAATCAGATGTGGAAATTACACCCTCCCTTTTGGCTACATGATAATTATATATTTCAGCATACAAAGGATTGTCTCTGTTTCAGTTGCTGGGATGAAACAGTGAAGGCACTTGGGAAAATATATTATTATTTTAAAGAACAGTGCCATAGCAGTTTTTAGTAAAAGTGAAGTTTGTAATCACAACTATGATCAAGATACTTTGATACTTATGTATACAAACATATATCTATATATGAGGGAGAGCAAGAGAGAGGGAGAGTAGTTAAAAATAAAATTAAATGAAGTTACATGAGCACAGAAGGTGAAACTTAGCCCATGTGCCCAGGGCCAGCAGTCAACCTTCTTTCTGCTTAAACCTCACCAAAGCTTTATCTTGAGGGTGAATTTTATGTCAAAAACATAATTTATTTAGAGAGTTTAACAAAGTTTGTCTGGCTTTGTCTTGCTTTTCTCCCCCTTCTTTTTCCTGGCTGTTCTATTTCACTCACTTAGAAATTTAGCCTGAATCGCTTGTGCATCTATCAATTTCCTTGCAAATGCTGGGTGCAGAAAGAATTCAGAATTAAGCATTGCTCGGAAAGAGCTGTGGGAAAAAAATTACATATGCAGCAAAACATGTTAGAGTTGTGTTTTGACAGTTTCATGACCAAGCCAAAAAATATACATTTTTTTTTTGTACCTGGCGCAGTTTCACAAAAATGTCCCCTCAGGGAATAGTCATTTTTTGTCAGAATCAACTGTTTATTTACTTAAAAATCCAAAAGTTTTGCCTTGCATTAGAATCAGAATTGCTGAAGGTTAAAGTGCAAAATCAGCTCGCCGTGTTGCCTTTGGTGTAAAAGCATGGTTTGTGTCACAAGAGAGGGATAAAAGCATCAGCAGGGACACAGGATGCAATGCAAATGGGACACACGTTAAAAATGGAGAAAGTGAGGTGTGTGAGGGGTCTTGCTGTGCATCCACAGCCGAGCATGGCCCGATGGCAAGTGGTAGGTGACCAGCTGGTCCTGCCACCGCTGTGGCTGAGCGCTGGTAACACTACTTCAGGCTGGACACAATGGGTTTGTACAACTCAGCCCAAGCCTGGCAGGGTTTGTACAACTCAGCCCAAGCCTGGCAGGGTTTGTACGGTGACAAGAGTGTTGGGAGCTTTGCAGCTGCCCATGGAGATGTTCATGGCAGGCAGAACTTTGAGTGTCCCTCTCTTGTGCACCTTTCTGGGCGGGAGGGATGAGGAAGGACTCGGGGCTTCCCACCAGGATGGTGCACACCAGTGGAAGAAGCTGACCTTGTGTCTGAGGCTGACCTTCTGTCTTGCTCCAAGAGTGCTGCCTGTCCTGTTTCTGTGTCCAAATGCAACCTAAATGTCCTGCCAATGTACAGAGTGTGGGGTTGGGGAGCCCAGGGTGGGACTGTGGCCGCCCTGCCTGCAGCGAGGGGGTATCCCCCACTTCCCTCACATTATTCAGGCCATACAGGCATGCTTGGGACAGAACCCAGGTCATAAACAACTCCTGACATCACAGGAATATCAGAAGACTTAATGACTTTTAAATCAATGTAATTGTACCAGTAAAGAAGAATTAGGTCTCCCACCCTGAAGTTTTTTCCCGGGGTAAAACTTGGTGCTCACAGCTGAGGGATTATTTTTCTTTCATTCTTACTTTTATCTGTATATGCACATAAACAATTACTACTTTTTGCCTCTATCAGTTGATAAGAGTGCAGATTAACAGAAATGCACTGTGTCAGATGCACTTTTGCCTATATAGTTACCTCGACTGCAGCTGCAAACTGTTGGGGCTGGCAGGCTGACCTCTCACACTGGCTGCCAGCCATGGCCAGTGAAGGATTTTGAGAGTTTTTTTACTAGGATTTTTAACATAACTATTTATTTGGGGAAGCAATTTGCATCAGGGGAAAAAAAAAAAACCCAACCCAAATGTAAATACAGATTTCCCCAGGAGATTAAAAGTAGTCCAAAACTAATAGCCTAATCTAATTCACATAATAATCATCACAGAATATATCTGAGGGGTCTAATCCTACCCTCATGGTCTCTCTCTGAAGTCAGGGACTCAATATACCTGTCTGGATTTGAGTTTACCCTTCATATCCCACTTATAGCAGGGGAGCAGCTTTTGTCTCTATGGTGAATAATATTTTGCAAATTAGTCTTCACTTTAAAAAAAAAAAAAAAAAAAAAAAAAAAAAAGCAATATATAAGGTGGGGAGGGAATCTCTCCTGACTCACACTCACGGGGCGGAGGTCACAGCCGGAGCTACTCTGGTAGGAAAGAATTGAGCATCACACCAAAAAATAACATGAAAACCGTGAGTCAAACTGAGGAAAAGGGAGTTATTCACAGATAAGGACAGTTCTTCATCCTGACCAAGCGTTATCGTTACTGTGGCAGTTAAAGGTGCTCCTCCAGCCTCCTTAACTTTGCCTTTGTCCCCGTGGATTTATTAGTTGTTCCTTTTCCCTGCCCATCTCAGAGGCCCCGTGTTTGCCCAGCCTGACAAGCCAATACCCAATCCACAGGGTTATCACTGCTCCAAAGCAGACAGGGCTGAGCCCAAGGCAGTGCTGTGGTGGGATGAGGGACTGTCAGCCGTGGGGAAGTGGGGTGAGGTCTCCCTGCACCCCCCAATCCTCCCTGGGCTCTTTGGGAAAAGTTCTGTCCCAACTTCCCAAAAGTCAGGCAGCCTTTTGCATTTGTATTTTCCTTGAGTGGAGGGTCTGGGAGCACAACTAATGTGCATATGGCTGTACTATATAACTTCTGAGGTGCTTATTCCCACAACAACCTAGGAAGTATTTACAGAGACCCCACTACGCTACCTGGGGAATTTCTCCCCAGGTGACAGAATCAATGTCTGATTTTTTTTTTTTCTCCCCACAGCAATTTAAAAAAAACCCCCAAAAAACTCCCCAGCAAACCAAAGTTGTTAGTCAGGGCAGAGACACCTCTTCCACCAGCACACAGATATGATATAGCTTTAATTTGTATTCATCTTGTCCACTGGGGCTAGAAGATGGAGGAGCTATTATGAAACCTTTTTTTTTATTTTTTTTGAATTTGCTTTATTCACTGTTTACTATGCCGGGCTGACATGATATGATTTGTGCATTGCAGGGTCACAACAAGCTACTTGCAGGACAATTTGCTGAATCAAGAGGGTGATTGTGTCTGGTGCCAGTCAGTCGCAATTAGGGCCAGGATCAGGGAGGCCCAGAGCTTGTGTATCGTCTTGGGCAAACCTCATAGAAATCAGCTCACCTGAAACTAATTGTCACAACAGAGACCTTATGCAAATGAGCCCTAGGGTTAGCGTGGGAAAAGAAAAACTGTCGCAAAGATAGGTGACCTGCTGAGCAGGGGGTCTGTTGCTGGGGAAATCTTTGTTCAATGAGTTAAAAAAATGTTCGCATTGTTCCAAATCCAAGAAAAACGTAGCAGATCCTCTCCCTAAGAAAGCGTGGCGAGCACACTCATCTGAAAGTCCAATAAAGTGGCAGCCAGCTTTCGAGCCGGTAATAAATTGGAAGTCTTTATTCTTTATAAGGGCTGCAGAAGGAAAATGATTTTACTTTGCAAAGGGGCCTTTAAAGTTTAGCAGCTCACAGTGAGCCGGCGTTTAAAACTTTGCTCCCTGCCTAACCTGTTGGATCCCAGCGGATTTCCTGACCTGAGGTTTTAGCAGCTGGAAAAAAACATCCCTCTTGCTCCCAGGGCTTGCTCTCGTACCGCAGCAAGACGTTGGGTGTAGAGGGCAGGAACAAACTGGGGAGCAGATCCATGCAGATCTTCCTGTAGAAATCTCTGGGGATCTGAGAACTCGCCAACTTTGAATGTCTCTTCTCTCGGTGCCTTCCCACCAGTGAGATGGGCAGGTTGGAGGGTTGGAAACATAATTGTGAGTTAAGCACATTTAACAACAGGATCACTGACGTCTGCACGCGAAAGCGGCTGTTTCTGACATGCTTCCCCTCTCCCTTTTTCTTCTCTGCCTCCAGCCCAGGCAGAGAAAAGCATAATTTTCAGCAAGCGCATTACACAACATTTGTCTTGTTCACTCCTTCCTCTTTAACAATTTTTATGGGGGTTGCTCAACACGTTCTAAAATAGGACTGGAGACGATATAATAAAGTGCTGAACCGATGATATACGCGGCAGTTTATGCTGTCAATGGCAAATTCAAAAGAAAGGGATGCAACACGCTCCAAGTGAAGAAATGCAAGCCCGTGCCCTATAAGCACAGAGTGAGAGGCAGCCAGGGTATTTTTGCACGTAAGGCTTTTCCAAAGAGGTTGACGGGGACAGAAGCGAGATTAATTGCACTAAGAGATACTGGACAAATTTCAGAGCCACGAGTGGCTCTGCGCTATCATCGGAGGCAAAAGAATAGTTATTTTGTTTGGTTAATAATTAGAGCTGTGCTTTCGATGGGGCTGCTTTAAAGGGGTGAAATGTAGATGGTATCAGACCAGCAAGTTCGGAAATTAACTTCCTACTCACCAAACATCATGGAATAAGGAGGGCTTAAAAGAAATGCAGATTAATCACCAACTTTTTTTTTTTTTTTTTGATCTCTTTTGTCCCTTTACCACTGTCTGAAATAATTTCCACAAATAGGAGACGTTTCACAGTGGGTATGAAGTGCTCAGCTTTCACTCATCAAACTTTAATCGGAACTGCATTTTAGTTTTTGAATAAAGAACACTTAAAAAATTTAGATGCAAATTATTTTGCATTATTCATGCTCTAAGTGTCCTTGTAGATTTAAACACTTCTGAGGCCACCTTGATTCAAGTAATTACCTAGGCCCTCACTGCTCCATCATGAATAAGGTATTTTGTACAAGTAAAGTATGCACCCGATGAGCTTTTAAAGTGGCTTTACACTGAACTTGTGTATTGCTTCTCCTGCATGAGTGGTTCGAACATGCGTCGCAATCTGTCTCAGGTGGGAAATCCTGGCAGAGCATCCATGAGTGACGGAAGGAAGCCTACCAGCCTCGGCGCACACTATTTCTTTGTCTTCGCAGAAGAATCTCAAAGTGATTCTCTCGCTCGAGTCTTATGGCTCCTCTTGAAAGTCTGAGGGAGCAATAGCTGCTAGGAGGGAGAGAAATGACAGTCATTTTTTGGTTAACTCTTCGTTCCCCACCCCGGCACCCCTCCGCCTGCTGCCTGCGCTCAGTCACTTAAGGCATTCACAGAAGATAATATAAGTCTTCCTACTTTTATGTAGCATTGTACATCTGCCTCCCCATCTGTCCGCTCAGCCTCCCTCCCCTACAAGCTCTAGGTACCACCTGAGCGGGATTTTTCACACAATAGAGCCAGCCCAGCCCCGAGCAGCCTGGCTGGGAGTTGCTCCCAACAAAATTGGCTGTGGGAGGGCAGGCTAAGCCTACATCTACGCATACATTGCCAGCAAAATGAGCTTGCAAGAGTTAAATTTAATTGGCTGAATCTCATAGTTGGCGTTTGTTGCAAAGTGCCCATAGTTTTTTGTTGTTTTTTTTTTTTCTTCTTCTTTTCCAGCTACATTGCTTTGAAGAATTATAGGAATTTTATGATGTGCTATTGGAGTTCCACTGGCAGAGATTACAGTAAAGGGGTTAAAGTTGGTTTACGTTAAAAAAAATTATGCAGAAACCAATAAAAATAAACACACTCCAGTAGACTAAACTTGCTGGGCTTTTAGTTTTAGCTTAACAATAGAAGTTTAGACGACATCCAACATTGCAGCTTTTAGAAAATTAGTTGACACTCACAGTTGATCATCTTTACTACACAGCGGTATAATTAATATTTAAACATTCTAATAATGCAGCTTGCTTTGCATGCACTTTTCAGCCCCACTACAATATATTTTATCAGGAATACTGCTAGCTTTTTCTTAGGTAATGTCATTTTTAAAAGTTATATTTAAAATAGGTTATTGGCTTCTTGCTCAGTGCAAAAGAAATATCAATAGGCCAATAGGCAGGTTTCATATGTCAGTTTGTGATTAAAGTCTGTCTTTATTGAAGACAATAGAAAATATATAAGGGGCTACTTCATTGCCATCATCATAAAATAAATATACCCAGAGACTGTTGGTTTAGTTGGAATTGGTCATCTTTCTTCATGCTTTCTATAATAAGAGGAACTTTTAATATCTTGATACAGAGCAAAGTGAGGCAATGCCCCACAGATCTGTGAAATACTGCACCTCTGACACCCACTCACTGCCAGAAAGCCTTTAATAAAGAAGTCAGACAAGTGAAAAAAAAAAAAAACCTGAGAGTTTTCACTTAAGTGTTGTCAGGGTTAAGGCTTCTGTCTGCCTGGCATTTGAGTAAAATTGTGAGAAATGGTCAAAATGAGAAGGGACTGTGCTGGTTTATTTACTTAGGAGAGCTCTTTCCTCTTCAGGCGAGGCGGGGAGGAAAAGTTGTTTCAGGTGCTTTGCTCATCAACTTAATCTGCCTGATTAGTGTAAGGTGCCCTTTATTTCTCGAGTTATAACTTCTAGCAGGGGAGGCTGTTGTTCTCTGAACTGGTCTGGACTCTTCCAGAGTTTTCTCCTGGAGTATTTCACACCCATGGGTCCTTCTGATGCCAGCCAGAAGGTTGGAGCTGCCTGGCTATTATTAGCCCCTGTAGATGAGTGGGCACCACTGGCAAAATCCATTCCCATGGCTTCTTTAGGCTGATCCAAAGAAAAAACCCAAAACCACATGGGCAGGTCATAAATACCTATTCTGGCTGCTGTGTCATGCAAGGAGGATCTCCTGAATTTCCCAGCTGGAGAAAGCATCCTGCAAAATGAGCTCCTGGTATAGCCCTCGGCCTTGCAGCTATTTAGTGGGATGCTCAGAGTGGTGTGTTTTCTTCACAAGAGATGGGTTTTGTTAGGCAGGCCTGCTCTGGGTTGCAAAGGTGCCTGAAGCTCAGCTGAGAGCCCAGCCCTGGGTTTTGTCACGTTTCATTGCAAGTTTGAAAGCAGGCCTATTTCTATTAATACTGTTAATAAGAGACATATGTTTTGTCAAGCAAAACCACCCTTTCATTAAAACGGAGAATAATTTCATGCTTTTTTTTTTTTTACATTCATGCAAAAATAGCCATTTCCCCAACATGTCCCAAAAAGCTAAGTTGGAGAGTGTGTGTGCAAAATTTTACCAAGCCACAGATATTCCCAGGCCAGATACCACTAAACACAAACTCTCAGCGCCTCACCACTTTAAGCCAGTCCTAGGGCCTCAGCCTAATTGCCTGGGAGGCAATGGGAGTTTTTAATTTACTTAAAAAGTAGCAGAAATGGGCTTTAAACATTTCGTGTGTGCAGTGACCGTATGACTGACGCCATGAGATCCATAGCATGTGTGAAAATGGATTGCATATTGCTGGGAGCTTTCCCTGGGCTCTGCCATGGATCGCCTCGCATCACGTGTGCCTGAGAAGAATTTGGGGATAGGGTTTGGCTGGGAGGTGTCTCTGGGTGTAAAACAAAGTTGCCTTGTCTTGGAAAAGGGCGTGTGGGAGCCGCGCTGCCGCGTGCGCTCCGTCCATAGGGCAGGGGTGGAAGTGGGAGTTTTAAGGAAACAGATAAACAGCACATAGAAAGTGCTTTAAAAATAGGGCCATAACTTCCAGCCTCGCCACGTTGTGACCCGAGTTATGGGTGAGAACTGCCCTGACTTGTACTTGTCAAAAGAAACCAGAGCTGTGAGATGCTGCGATAGAGACTTTTGGGGTTGAGTTGGGAGCAAACCACCTCCCGTGGGGTGGCTTGCTTCTCCTTTATCAGGTTTTGCTCAGGAAGGGAGTTACACACACCTTGGCTGCAAATAACTAGAAGAGCGTGATCTATTTTAAACCTGCTGCTGAGGTGGTAAAGAAGAGATAAGTTGAAACCTAACTGCTATCTTGCTTGTGTGTGTGACAGATATGGCCAGAAATGGATAAAATTAAAAGCATTTTATTTTTCATATGCTAATAGCAACCTGGATGAGGGGAAAACACAGAGAAGGGAGCAGCAAAGTCAAGAGGTTTCTATCAAGTATATTTCTCCCATTACCTAAATTATAGGACTCCTTTCCCCAAACTGATATACATATTTTGTGTCTAAAAGCAAATTCTATAGTAGAGTTTGATTTCAGCATCAACCTTATGGCAGCCATGTGGGAGTGAGATTATGGGACATGTGGAACAAAAGTCTTCCAGCCAGAGGAGGCCTTCTGAGCATAATGATTCTTATTTAAATCAGTCTATGTTTTATTACTCAGCTGGGGAGGGGGGAAGGAAACCAAGGAAAAGAATATTTCTTTAAAACCACCGTCACCTGAATTGCAGATGAAGAGAAATTAAGTAGTTTTCAGCCTGCAGAATGGACAAACATTTTCATATCATAATAATAATTTCAAGCAATCCTCAATTTTATTTTTTTGGGGTTTTTTTTGAATTTTACATTTAAACTTGTTTTTCCTGTTGGCGTGCCTGCCGATTCATTTGTAAATGTGCTTTAAATTCCTTTGTATATTACAATGAATGCCACCTCTTTAAACGCTCTTAGTAATTTAGCGAACTTCTTTGCCAGTGGGTGAAAGTACAGTATTGTACATGCATAAGAAAAGGTACATTCATTATGCTTCACGTATGAAAAGGTATATTAGGAACGGTTTTGCTTAAAGTGGAGGGGTGAATGGAGGAGCCCCTGATCCATCATAGGGCTTTTGCATGTGTGAGAATGTGTCTCTGTGAGCCCCGACGTCCCGAAACGCGGGTTGGGAACCTACCGGCAAATGTGTGCCTGTGAAACCTGAGAAGATTTATAACAAGTAGGTAATCGGTTCAGGCCCATGCGAGGGGAGCGGGAGCGAAAAGCTCACGCTGGGGCTCAACTGGAGTTTTAGGGAGAGGGACAGAAAACCTCAGGGTCTGGTTTCTCCCATCTCCCTCCATGGCTGTCACCAGGCTCCACGCTGTGCCATGGGAAAAGGTTTGTGCCAGGCAGAGGCTTGGGGTACTCCTGTGATTTTAAAATGTGTCTTGGTGTCGGGGATGATGCCTGAAGCTTGCCATGCAACCCATAGGTGGAGGGATGGAAGTGAGGTGGCCCTGGGAGCCTGGTCTTGCACTGCTTCCCACCTCCATCCCACAGCTCCTGGCCCTTTCCACGTGAACAGGAAGGTTCAGTTAATGGAATTTTCCTTGGTGTGAAAAATACATCTGTGCTGTGATGAAAGGTAAAGGGTGGATATGGCCAGGCAGGGACGGCATCTCTGAGGAGTGCATGGCCACACTGGAACAGATCCTGCTAGTTGCCTCCCCCTTTTTCTTGAGACCCCTCACTTCAGTAAGGTGAGTGGGATTCAGGCCCTTGGTTCGGCATTTCTGTGAAGAACAACCACAGCCTTGCAGAGAGGGTTGGTCAGTTTATGGCCAATAAACATAAATGTTGAGAGGGTTTCAATGAAACATTATTCTCCAAACCAGAGGTCATTCATTTTGCACTTACTCCTTTATGTGGTTTCTGAAAGTTTAATTTTAAGGAGAGGATGTGGGTACGCTCTGTTTGTTTTCTTTCTCTTTCCTTCTCTTTCTTTCTTTCTGAGCTCCTTACTTCGAATTAATTTCAGGGAAACGCGTGCGAATGCTTTCCAGTGGCATGCCAGCTGTCATTTTTCGATCAGAGTGTAGGGGGGAAACACAGAGTTTACTTACAAGACGCAATTTTAAGCTTGATTCATTGAAATAAGTGTCACTGTAAGGCAGGCGAGGCAGAGCTAGCTTTCATTAACATTCTTCAATTCTGGAGCCCATCAGGAGGTAGATAAGGTACCACTGGGTCCATCCACCTCCCGGACCACAGGAGGACAATGCCAGGAATGTTTGCAATGTGTTTCTATTTTTGTCACACCTATGTGTGGCCATCCATCTGGTCTTAATCAATCAGTCTCATCCTGGAGCTTTGCTGTTCTCCCAGCTGAAATAATACACTTCTTCAGCAAGAGCTGTGCCTCAAGGAGGGTCACTACTCACCATTCCCCAGACAAGGCATATTAACAAGGCTTACATATTTGTAAACATAGGTAAACCCAGGAGGGGTGGTTGGGAAGGAACATTTTGAAATATGAATATTTTATGAATAAACCACTGTGTTGTTTACTTAGCGATATTACACAGGAAAACTTGATGAAGTACTAGAGGTAAATTTGTTTTAGCAAAAAAACAACAACCTCAACCCCTCAGAAGCACTGAGACAAAGATAAATGATGAAAGAGAGAATGATCCACCATCCTGTTCAAGCAGAGGTAGCATATATAAAGTATGTTTTTGAAAGAGCAGAGAAGTGGGTGGTGAACACTGTAAAGTGTGCCATTTATTTATTTAGATTGCACATCAGGAGATAAAACAAATGAAAACTCTGACTTGTTAATAATTTACATATAAGTGGAAAATTCTTACATGCTGTTAAGATACCTCCAAGACCTGACACTGCAAACACAAATAATTTACATTCTTTGTGTGCACACAACTTCTCTGGAAGAAGAAGAAAATAAAAAAAAAATTCAAATATGTGTTCAGGGGGCGATGAAAACCAGGAGACATTATAATTATGTTTATTAATTTCGGATGCCTCTTTTGAAGCATTCATGGAGCTGACCTTCCCCATTCATCAGGTGTTCCTGGCTGAGAATCTGCTGGGCCATACCTCCCAACCTAGGAGGTAGGAGATGCAAAGAGGGGGGATTTCTTTTCAATAAGCAGCACTATTACTTCTCCCCCGAACAGCTTATGCAAAAAGTTTTGTGGGGGAGAAAAAAAGCCCCAGAAAAAAAAAAAAAAAAAAAAAAAAAGAGGAGTGTGCATAACAATAACTACCTCTGTCCCTTCTGTTTTTGTTCTTTTCATGTCAGGGAACTTTTTAGCCGTGCTGCCCGGGTAACTGCTCTGGAAGGTTGGAATATCTCTTGTTGAAGGAGGTTTGTGATTGAGGGCCCTCTGACACAACCTTTTGTTGCTCTGAGGTGTTTGATCCTCTTTCCCTTTCTTCTAAAACCAATCCCATCCCTTTAAAAAATGGATAACCAGCACTTCTTTTACTTATTGTCAGCTTTTGGAAAGTTACTGTGGGGGGTTGTAGAAGTTTAACTAGTTAACCCCTTGCATCCTGATAGTGGGGCACTATTAGTCCTTCTCTCTCGCCCCTTCCCGGGTGGGGAATATTTCCATAGCCGTGTCAGGTATGCAAATCCTCTTTATAGGGAGCCATGTGACGGGCTGGCTTGTGGACAGTTTTCTTGCTGATCTTTCTTTCCCCTGGAGCTAGCTAAGGAAAACCAGGTTCAGCCGGGAGCTCGGAGCAGGAGCAGGGGCTGAGCACTCGGTCCCCAAATCAGGACAGTCGCTTCTGAATCGCGCTGAAATTTCAAAATGAGTCAGAATTTGTAGCTGCTGATTTTCTTCTCTTTCCTTGAACTGAAACTTGTGAGAGTCACCACAGGCGTAGGCTGATCTGATACACTTTTTTTCCCCCCCCTCTCTCTCTTTGAGAGCAGCTCTGAATAACAAGAATTCACAGAGAGTCGCTCTTCAAAAGTGTGCGGCCAAATCTGAAAGTAACAAAGGAAGAACACCTTAAAATGAGATGTGTAATAAGGACGCTTACTCAGAGCCTTGAGATTAAAAATGAGACTGTTTTTTGGTTTGTTTTTTTTCAAAGGGAAGGGACACAACCCAAGCTATAGGAAAGAAAAGCAGCTTAAATGGATTATTTAACAAAAAGCAACTTCTAGCTCCTAGATAGTGACCTACATTCTGCACACAATGATGATGTTTTACGGTGGTGATAGGGTTAATAACCTAACATCATTCATATAGTGTTTTTTGAAAATTGAATTTTACTGCTACAAAGTAAATGTAACAGCCCTCTGGAGACAATATTACAGGCACTTTATTGTTTGCTAAGCTGATGTCATCTTTCTACGGACTGACTTTAAAACAAAGGCAGAACATTTATTACAAATATCACTGTGTGAAAGGAAATCTACTGAAATATTGTTTGGAAGGTGGACTGATAAAAATGTATTAATACTTGGCTTTGATTATCTGCAAAGTTATGCCTGTGGAATGCTTTCTCGCGTGATCTCTGCTCATGAGAAATGTTCATCTTGGATATTGCACCTACTTTTATTTTAATGTTATCCATCTCTGAGCATGTGTTACTTTTAAAATGTGTTTTATAATATACTCTACAGCTCATTTATAACTCTTCGCAGTTTCTTTGTAAGAATGTAAATGAGGTTTTGATCAAAACCTAAAATATTTCCCTTCAAAGCATTTTCATGTAAACAAGGCCATGCCCTCCTTGCTGAAATCACTGCAATTCTCACGTGAATAAAACCAATGAGACTTGGCCCTGTCTTACAGTCATGCTTTGGCTCCAATCTGCCTCCTGCTCTGACCTTTCCCAGTGTCTGCAGTCCCTGCAGGCTATGGGCCCATTAAAATCACTGTTTTCCAACCTGGAACCCCAATCAGGTGCCTACAGCACCATCTCCCAGTGTGGCAAATATGCTGGAGACTGAAGATTCAGTGCCTACAAGTGAAGTTATACTCCTTGGAGAACCACCCTGTATGTTTCTATGCACAGTATTAGTGAAATGACCAGGTCTGAAAATTTTAACCTGGTTGTAGATGACACTGAGCTTTGAGTTTTATCATTCCCATGCAGCTTCTCTAAGTAGGTTTCAAGTGAACAAAATGCATTTGTCCATTTTGAGAAGAGCAAACGATTCATTTGCAAATAATTTAATATCCATTAAAGTTTAAATTTCCTTTGTTTACTCACTTGCAGAGTGAATCAATGACCATTGCAAAGTAATAAGTACAATGAGGGAAAATATATTTTCCTGTACCACGGTACCACTGTTGTGGCTTTTGCAGGTGAAGCATAAAAAGATGTGAACAGCTTTATGAGGACGGGTGTCTAAGCAACTGATTAGCTCATCTCTGTTGAAGGAAGACTTCAAGAGAAGTGTAGGAAAGAGGGACAAATTTAGAAAGTGAGTAGTGGAGTTAGCAGTAAAACTAGTAACTTAGTAGGAGTCTGTGATATTAGTATCACTTCTGCAGTCTGTGAACGTGTAATGCCCTTTGCAAAGGTGGACATCTACCTACGCTCCCCAGCAGGAATTTATATTCATAACCCCCTTGTTATGTATTTAATGCTGACAGGTTGTGGCAGCTTCTATCAGTGGGATTAAAACTGGCAATCAGATGATAACAGTTTACTTTTAATATCCTCAGAGCAAAGTTTTCAGATTGCCAACAATTATCAAAGGGTGTCTTGCCTGGTTCATTAATGCTAATATTCTTAGATGTTTGAATGTGATTTTGCATGTCAAACCAATCTCCCTGGCATACCTCTGGACATCCTTTGACTGGGGCTGTGTGGCATTTTTTGTTTGATATTTGGGGTTGCTCAGATAAATTTAATCCTGACATAAGCAATACTCATTCTGACATCAGTAGGATCTGCTCATAGGTAGAGCAGGGACAGCAGGCTCTGTCAGAATGTTGGAAAGAAGTTCTACTATTTAAAAATATAATTAAGAGCAGACTATTAACCTTTGGTTTAACCCAGGAGTGGAGGTTTTTCTTAACATGACTGAATACAAATGTCCTTGTGTTTCTAGGTAAAATACCTTCCAGAGGCTTTATTCAGAAACACTGGGTGGGTCTGACCCAGGTTCTGCAGAAGTCACCTCAAAGGTTAGGTGTCCCAAGGTACCTCTTCAGTCAAGATGAGAGCCAAGGCTTGAGGTGAGCCTAAAGCTCTAGGGCCTTACAAGAGGAGAAGGTCTCTGTGTGGAGGCTGAGAACACAGCTTTATCCAGCAGTTTCCAGCTCCGTAAGAGTCAGAGGGAAGGGATGAAGGGCTCCTGGCTCGTATCATTCGGTGCTTCCCGATGAAAATCAGTTGACTTGCGGCTGTTGATCCCAGCTCTGGGTTTGACTCATACTGGCCACTATTCCCAAGGTCTACAAGAGAGCTATATATAACTACAATGTATAATGGTTGCTGTTAAATGCCTCAGCTTTGCAAATAGATGCACCAGACATCTCCTTTCTGTCTCATGTACTACAATTGTTTCAATTGTTTGAAGTCGAGTGCTTGACGCCGCTGAGAAAGAAGCCTCTGTAATGTCTCCCACAGTAGATAAGGCCAGTTGTAATGAAAATAAAGGTGATTCTTTATTGAACTCTGGACACAGAGAGGACTCTGTAGTTCTCTGGCTGCCTGACTGGAATAGTGCAGTCCTAATGCCACTGTGGAGGGCTCTGAGCACTGACCTGGAGCTTGTAGTCTTGAAAAAGAGCCCCAAAACACAGAGCAAATGCATGCAGAAAGGGAAAGGAAGTACTTTCTTGCAGAGAAAATGTTGAAACAACACACCAGGTTATACAATCAGCATTTCTTCATTATTTTAGTTGTACTCTAGAATTCAGAAAATGTTTGGCCTTAAAAAAAACCCATCCCAGCAGCAACAATGGCTATAATCACACATTTGAACGTAAGAATTAGTTTTATGCAGCGCGCTAGAAAAAAACCCCAAAATCTTGAGAACCCATTCAAAATAACCAGAGAAAAATAAACCATTCCTTATGTCAGTCTTGTTAGAGAGGGATTAAGAAACTGGCAATTATTTTGGCGACCTTAATTGTTGCTCTGCAGGAAAATATGTAATTAGAGCACGTTCGCAGGCCTGCACACCTGCAGCACATCCTACAGTATAATGTCAGCTTTCAGTGCTTGCTGGTGCCAGGTTCTATCACAACCAGGCACAGTGATGCTCTGAGAACATTTCGGACTCGTGTAATGTAGCTTCTGTGTATGAAAGAAGCAGGCATTTACACTGCCATACAATGGAGTGCATTACTGCAACACTGGTTTCATTCTTTCCCGACGCCTACCTTCAGCACTGCTCTGGTTTACTCAGTTTGAGGTTTTATTGTTACGGTATAATAGTCCTGTACATTTCTGAAATTCCCTTATTATTCAGCTTATTAATACAGTACTGGCTTGATTATCAGGCTGCAGTTGTGAAGGGGAAGATTCAGCGTGCTAGCAAAGTCAGAAGCTGGGTAAATTCCTGGGATAATGAGAACAATTGTTTGACGTGTTTGAGCCCAGCTCTGTGTGTGCACACAGCCGCCAATGCCAACGTACATGTGTGCGTGCATGGGGTGCCCCTGCCTAAAAACAGAGTGAGAAACGCTGGAAGTCAGCTTTAATTTCTTGACAGAGTCGGGGGGAGAATAATCCCTCCTTGCGTTGCTCCTTGCCTTTGCCTCTTCCCCGCGTTGCTCCTCTGGAAAACTGGAAAGCAAGTTAAAATAAAGGCGCAGTGGAGGGAATAGCTGTCTTCCAGCTAAATTCAGTAATCTGGCACGCTGATAGTTAACAGACTTCTCCCCCTAAGGGAGATACACTGTATTTTGCTATCTGACATGTTGTCATATATAAAGAAATCAATTGGTAATTAAATGATGCACCTTGTGAAGATGACAAAAGGCATTTGGTTGCGAAAAGAGAACTGGGTTGTGAGGGGTTTGTAATGAAGGCCTAATGACTATTCATAAGAGATTTTCAGTCCGTTGATCCACTTGACTGGAAAGTTCTGCCCTGGAGAGTTAGTGCTGTCAGATTCTCTCACCTCAGAAAGCCGCCGCGATCGACGGTGTGGAGTATGAGCGAGAAATTATCTAGTTGTTGCTTCAGGCCTGTCTTAGGTCACATGCAGAAGGCACACATCTGGCTTCCTGTAGGTGCAACCTCGGGACATAAACTTTGACTAATTTTTAAACTATAAATATGTAAGGCTGACACTGAATAAGTTACCTTTTATTCATGTTTTCATAAATTTCCTAGTGCGTTAAAGGCTTTAGTAGAGCTCCCATTTTGGACTTCACAGCTTCTGTTGCTCTCGCAACAATTTTGTTTTCCTCTCCCCCGACAAATGACATTTTAAGAGATTTCTGTGGTGCAGACACTGCCCACGTTGCCTCCCTTCTCCTTGCCCATGACCGACGGGCCAGCCAGGATTGTCATAGTGGGGTCACCTACGGAGAGGACCTGGTAGAGATGTCAGGAAGCATTATAGGGTCACAACACAGATTTTGCCCCCAGTGGAGCTTTTTGTTGGCACGCACGTCTCTGGTCACTGGCACTCAGGATAATCATACCAGACCAACGAGAGCCTCCTCCTCTGAGATATTTCCTGATCTTTTCCATTTGCAGGATGTCCCTTGGATGGGATTGCTTGGAGGTGACACACCAGGAGGTAGATACCCACAGTGTCCTAGTTAAACTGAGAGTTGCACCCTAATCGCTGAGACTACAGAGATGAGCACCTTTTGCACATCCCTCTCCAACGTTGCACCCTCTTGAGTGAATAAATCTCTCTCTAGCGAGTGGTATTTTATAATTAAAACTGAAAAGGAACAAATTGATTTCAGGAAGCTATTCCAGAGCGAGTAGACATTTCCTTATGCTGATCAGATCCAGCACAGCTCCTGGGTGAAAGCTCTGAGCTCTGTGCATGTTTGCTTTTGAAAAGTGGCCATCCACCTTATCTTATCAGGCAGCTCACCTTATCAA
Source organism: Poecile atricapillus (assembly GCF_030490865.1). Lineage (NCBI taxonomy): Eukaryota > Metazoa > Chordata > Aves > Passeriformes > Paridae > Poecile > Poecile atricapillus. Next base: position 3,545,409 of record NC_081253.1, read on the forward strand.
AGGTAAACATATTTACCACCTCGTTAAAGGCTCTTTGCAACAGCACTCCAAGGCTGTATTTGTGGACGAAAACCTGTCAAAGTCATTGTTTAAGATGGACAGGAGGACAGTTATGGTCAACTTTGGGGGTTTCAGCCTGTCAATAGTGGAGCAGCAAAGTAATTCAATACATTCTGCATATTTGAGATGGCCTCATTGGTGTTTGCTTCTTGTGTATTGTGGTTACTGAATTTTGCTGATGTGTTTGCCGGAGCTGACAAGGTAGACCAAATGAATGGACAAATGCCAAAAAACCAATTATGTTTATTAATGTACATTGATTGCTTGTTTAGGGTATAAAACAAATTAAAAAATACATTAGTATTTAAAACTTCTTTTTATAGCTGGCCTAATGACTACATGTAATAGAGTGTCTAGTAAAGGACAATCTGCAGTACCTATAACTCCTGGCTTTATTGTCATATTATCTGAGTTGAGTTTAAAAGGATGGTTCTTTTATCATTTCTTTAAATGACATTTTTTTATTTTTTTTTTAATATATAGGCCTTAAGTCAACTCGTTAAGGCCAGACTTGGCTAATCTTATTTACTTTACACCCAACACTGACCTCAGCTGTGACAGCATTGTGGTTTTGTGGCACCTTCCCACCCTTGGTTCCTACGGAAAGCATGGTGGCACCCCAGCAGTGCAGGGAGATAACTTCTCCCAAACCGACACTTTCCTGCCACACCACTTTCCCCAAGGAAGAGCTCCACAAGGAGAGGAGAAAAGCCCACACTTTTGTCTGCATTTACTGCTTTTTTCATGATTTTTCCCCACCCCTTCAAGCATGCAGAAGGCACAAGGTTGCCTAGAGCTTGAGCCCTTTGAAGGAGGAGAGGAACGTGCTCAGTCTTCCCCCTCTTTACCCCAGTTCCCATTGGGTCCCCAAGACCCACCACACACCCACCATCAAACCACAGCATTTAAAGCGGGGCTGACTGACACTCAGGAGAGGGCCCTGGCTTTATGGCCCAAGAAGTTGCTAAATAATTTTACAGTATCTCTTTTAAGTTTGGGCAAGAAAGTTATAGCGCTTTAAGTTAAGGGCAACATCACTCAGTACGTCCTTAGAAGTTCTGCCAAATAGCAAAGTGAAAGCCATAAAGTAAACATGACTTAGCGACACCTGGACCTTTCAGGTTTTATAGCAATTGTTTATAATGTTGGACTGGCCTCTAAAATACGTCTGCAGAAGCGGTGCCGGAGCTTTATTTTACCTAACTTGCTCACTTTTTATGTTCTACTCAGGTTCTACCCTTCATTATTTGCACTTATTTAAGGAGTCCTGCTTTCTTTCCTTGCTCTTTTACTTGCCTTTTTATTCACTGGCCAAGGCGGTGACGTAGATTTAACAGCACGGTTTCCACATTTAATGGGTGTCTCTCAGAATTCCTCAGCATTATCAGCACATGTGGCTCAGAACATGGCAAAACTGGCTCCAAAATATGTTTTTACCATTTTCTGGGTTCTCTTCTGAAAAGAAAAGCAGAGATGCTGTTGTTTCAAGCAGCAGTAATTGGTTAAACTGGCTCTAAAATATACTTCTACTGTTTTCTGGGTTCCCTTCTGAAAGGAAAGCAGAGATGTCATTGTCTCAAACAGCAGCTAAGATTTAAAAAAAAAAACCAAAAAACCCAAAAATACCAAAACTAATTCTGAATCCACAAAAGTTCCTTAAAATGATTTTTTTTTTTTTTTTTGCTTCTCTGCTGGAAACTCTTCTCATACAAAGCCCCTATAAACCTACCTCAGTGCTACCAGGCCCTATTGGAACTAATGGGGCTTGACAGTTCTTCAGTTAAAAATTATACATGAGGGTCACTTTCCCTTAAATTATCTATTGTATGCCAGCTGTTCACAACTACAATGGTCTTACTTTCTTCCCATTGCCTAAAATGGTTAACTTCACCACAAAGCAGTCCTGACTCTCACTGCAGAGAGCTTTTAAAGGCACTTCTTCAGCCTAAGCAGCACCTTGATGGCACTACTAATTTCAGATAGATTTTTATCAGTTCCAGGGAATGTTGGGAGTGTTTGTTTTGCTTGTTTCGTGTCACAACACTTGAGTTATATCATAATTTCTCATTTGCTGTACAACTTTATTCTATTTTTATGCTTCTGAGTGATGCTGCTTTAAGTGCCCATGAGTGGTACTTCCGGACCATAAGCACTATCAGAGGCAACCTCAGGCAGATAAAACTCCTTGTCTTTTTGTTGGGGAGGGGAGAAAGGGTCATCGTCAAGTGCTGGGTTGTTTTTTTTTTTTTTCCCCTATTTTTTCTTTCCTTCTTGCCTATTAAAACTGAAGCTACCACAGCTTCATAAAGGGAGACTACTCTTAGGTCAGACTTATTTCAGAATCAAAGCCTTCATCCTCAAGTGCTTCTCATTACTTGCTAAAGGCTTCAGTGGTCATTTTGGGGCTGTAATTAGAAAGTCTGACACTTTTAAAGGATGCCTGTAGAATGAAATATTCCTCAAAGTTTTGTGGGGTTTTTTTGGTTTGTTTTTTGGTTTTATTTTTGGTCCTGGTTTGAAAACAAGAAGCAACCAACTTTCCTGGACTCCTTGATACTTACATAAACCTGCCACCCTTATTTCCATAGATTAATGAATAGTGGAAAGTACATGGCAAAGGTTTATTCTCATACTCCTCCCTGCCTTATCAAGGGCATTCTTTCTAATTATAAGATAAGCGTGATTTAGTGGTTATTTTTGCAACCTGGCAGAGCTACCACATCTGTAGGGCTGTTTGATTTTTAGCATCCAGTATCTTTGACGACCCATGCTTCCCATACCTCTGGGCAACTAAGGAGCCTCCAGCAACACAACCAGTTGCAGCTGAAACCTGGCGCAGCTGCATATGGATGCTTATCATTAATTTATTTAAAAACCCGGTCACTGATCCACAGGCTGCGGCAGCTGGACAAGATCCCATATTGGTTGCAGTTACACGTTTCTCCCGCTCCATTATGTGATCTTTCAGGGGTTGGGTGCATTAATATGCAACTGTTCTGTTTTCTTTCAGCTGGCTTGTAAACTCTTTAACCAGCCGAACAGAGTTTGCAATTGTTGCGGGGTTGAGTGGGTGGATAGGAGCCGGGGCTGCAGCCTTGTCCAGTTGTAGATAGAATAAAATTGACAATGATGCAATGGAGCTGGCATCTGGACAACTCCGTGGGATGAATGGCACTGCTCTCGCAGTCCCTCCGGTGGTTGTACGCCTTGTAATAGCTAGCGTAGGAAGGGTGGTGAAAATTGATATGCACTATTACTACGTGTATAAAACTTAACACTGGGGCCATAGCACAGGTGGGGGGTTCCTGTTTATTGATTTTTATGACTCGGTTAGAACATACGGCTAATGCTGTTATACTCCAGGAGCTCTGGGAGTGCTCACCTCAGGTAATAAACCTCTCCGTACTTTGCAGTAGTTCACGATTTACATGTGAGCTTACGTTCCACTGTGCAAAGCCATCCCTCTCCCTTCAGGAACACGCGGCTGAAAGGGAAAAGAAAGAGACTAAAAGCATCTTTATTTCGGATTTTGCAAGCTACCCATTCCTGCGATGGAAATGGTCCCTTATTCTAATTACTCATATTTCCAAGAAAATTAGTCACACAAACTTATGTTATGTGTTGTCTCAGAGGTTGAAAGCAAATTAGGTTTCCAATAAGACAGTACATCAAACAAAGTAGCATGTTCTTGATGCAGATGACTTTTTTTTTAGAATTATGGTTGGACACTTTTGGCAGACAGATTGTCTTTTACTCTATCAAAATGACAGTTTCTTTTGTAACTGCTACATTCATAATTAGAAGGAGAGAAGCAATCTGCCCAATTTAATATACTAAAAGAAGTTTAGTGTCTTGTGCTAGTAATTTCATTATTTTTAAATATGAATTAATTGTCTTAAAATAATATTGTTAGAAGTATAACTAGTAGGATTATGGAGTTAATTCTCTTCTTTTTTAAACAGAAAAATCAAAGCTCCTATTAATGCACTTCAGGCTAGATTAGGATTTTAGGTTTATATCAGGTGTTCTGTTTGAAGATTCAGGGGAACAGGCTGGAGGCGGGGGAAACGAATCCCTAATGTGAAATTCCTCTGTACAAAACCTGAGCTCTCCCAGGTTTACTGTAAGCTTGCAAAGCTTAACTCGAGGTAATGAATGAGGAGAGCTAGATGGTTTAGCAGCCTGGGAATAGAAGAAAAGGCCTTTCACCTCGGGTTCACACAGTTTCCTCAGGGAGCTCGGTGCCAAATGGGCTGCCTCTTTATTTTTTGGGTTGTTGTGAGAGGAGTTTCACACAGTCCCTGAGCTTTCTTTGTTCCTGGTGTTGATATAATGGTTATTCTAGTGCCCAAAATTGCACAGGTTTGCAAACACAAGGTCTCCAGTTCCCATCGAGACTCACGGGTGCAAGACATAAGTCAGCAGAAAGGCCTCCAAAAATTCTGATATATACTTTGTTCAGAAACAATATTAACCTTGAAAGTTTAACTTTCTCCCGTGAAATGCGATCCTGAAATGGGTTGTGTTTCGGTATTGCATTGAAAGAGGAAATAACTTTTAATTTCAAGTCAGAGCTTTTATGTTAAAAAATCATTTTCTATTTTGACCTCGAGGTATGCACTGGCAGAAACCTGAACCCACTCAGTGGCACCCAAAGCATGTTCCTATCCCAAAGCAATGAGCTGGGGGTTTGGGGCAGGTACCTAGTGCGGGAGGTGCCACATCCTCGGGATAACTGCTGTACATTTTGACAGATTAATTAGAGGATGAGGCCATCCTGCCGGTCCAGGTAGGAGTCCCACCTGTGAGGGAATCAGGGAAAGGAGGGTTTCTTTCCTCTGGTAGCAGAAAGGTGCTGGAGCACCCAGGAGCACCCAGGACACCCACACTTTCCTGCAGGGGAGGTGGTGTCTGGGGTGCTGCTATTAATATCATTTTTAGAAAAGGGAAAATACAGAAGGTCAAAAGAAAGGGAAAATACTTGAAGGCTTGAGGTCCAAAGCCTCATTCCACATCCCTTCTTTTACCTCTTAACCACGGGTAATGCCTCTGAAGTTTGCACACTTAAAACAACACAAATAATGCATTTTTAACAGATATGTTTTCTCTCTTGGGACATCTCCCCTCTTGCTGCTGTTCTGTTTTGCTCAGTATCAGCTGAGTCCTTGCCCTTTGCCATCAGTTCCATAGGAAAACAGCTGCAAAAAGCCTTATCCCAACCAGAATAAAATCATTATGACACAGCAAACCCAAACATGACATGTGGTTTCAACAGCCTCTTATGCCCTACTCTGCATTTCCTTTTGGCTGAGAGGATAAGGTTGGGGACCTGCCTAATAAGAACATTTCAGCTGACCATGAGGCACATGTAGATAGGAGAAACTTTGAGCCATTTTAAGCTCAAATTCTGGTGGGAAGCAGGCTCTGGAGGTGGTGTTACTTCATATACACACACGCTGGCAGCCAGTAGCTCTTCATGTGCACAGCAACAAAAATCTATGCTGAAAGAGCATCAGTTTCAACACCAATTGCAGCATTTCTAGTGCTTCAAGGCATGAATTTTGCCCTTTTTTGCATTGATCAGGATATATTGAGTGAGACACCTGGTAGGAAAAAATGAAAAAAGGAAATAGGCCATGGAAAATATGTAGTAGGGGTACCCAGAGGAGCACAGCTTGTTTCTCGCTTCCCTTCTCAGGTGTCTGTCAGAGGAGTAGGAAATCAAAGGTGAAGAGTGCTGGGGAAAATCCCTCATGAGGGCATGGCTGGGTTTGACCTCCCCTCTTTTTCTTCCTCCTCCTTCTCCTCCCCATGGCACCTACTGTTTGCTCCATGTTGACACCATGTGAGCACTGGATTGGGACCAGCTTGGCCATGGAGGGATGGGCACCATTATTAATTTGGTGTTCTACCACCATTCCCATGAGGAACACGAGCAATGAAGGGCTCTTGGACGTTCAGGAGTTCAGGTCTCTGCAAAACCCAAGGAGAGCTCCACGGGCATGCAGAAGGTGTCTCTCCAGCCCCGAGACATTGTTCCCTGACATGTTTTGAAGGCTCATGCCAAACAATAGAGGCTTTAAAGCCTGTTAGAAAGGACAATCAGATATTTTTTCCCTAACAGAAAATGCTGGTGCTTTAGATATATGGGTCACTGCTAACTCTCCCTCTAATACTTTCTGGTCGATACATACCAAAGGGGAGAGCAGTCCTAGGCATGTCTGTCCTTGGGACAGAGCCAAATGTTCATTTCAGTAATGCTATTTACTGGGAGACATCTTGATTAACAGAGCTTAATACTATGTGAAATCATTACCAGTTATCTAGTTCTAGCAATACCTACACTGTTGGCTCTTTCTTTCTGGTTTTGGGAGTTTTTTTAAGTGTTTCACCCCAGAACCATCAGCTCCCACTGGGCATCCTGTCCTTCCCCAGGACATCATGTCATTGTCTATGTGCTCACATGTAGTGAAACCCAACATGAGGACGACGGACACTGACTCAGAGGGCTGTTCTTACCTGTCTTAAAGCTGATAAATTTCTGCATGTGTCTCAGGAGTTTCACATCTGCCATCTAAGAGTGAGAAAGAGTGAAGTAGCCCAGGTACGTTTTCATTTCTTGCTGGCACAGAGCTGCTGGGCTGGGAGTTAAGCGTCATACTCATTTCTGTAAATTCAGAAGCCGGTGCTGGTGGTGCAGTTTTTCACACAGCTTCTTCAGTGACCCCTAACATCTGCCTAACCCTTAAGCGTACACAAACCATTTCTGACTTGGGTTAGAGGGCAGAGGGATATTTTTGCCGTGCTCTTTTGCAAAGCATGTTTGTTGTAGCTCTAGGCCAATGACTTTTTTTTCCTAAGCGTTTCTACCTAGCGGATTTATGTACTGTGAGCATCTCGCTGGTCATATTTTTCCAGCCAACAATGCCGGATTTCCCCTTAATATTGAATGTATCCGAGGTCGGCTCCTTTATCACTCCTTTTCTTCTCAGTGTCCCAGAGTTTTGGGGTCTTCCTCCTTTGTCTCAAAAAGGAGCAGCACTGAAAGCATTTCCACCTGGGTGTTTAAATTATTTAAGTTGCAGGAACCAGACCTTTTCCCTCCTGAGTAGTTGTGGGTTTTAAAGGCTAAAATTGCTTCATCATGCCAAAGTGAAAGTATGCATAAATTATTTAGTTAAACCTGAGAAAATACAGACTTTTCTCAGTGATCTTTCAAGGGCTGCCTACTTAAATTTCAGAAGAATGGGCAGGGGTTTCTCTTTCTCTCGCCTCTTTCTTTCTCTTGAAAAATATTTTAAGTACCTATTCAGTCTTTTCTGAGATAAAGCTGTGACCAAAAATTGGAGGACTGGGTTTTGAGCAAGTTTCAGAATAGAAAGGAAAATGCTGTACAAATCCTGAGTGCCCCTACTTCATCACGGACCTATGAATACTCTCACCAGAGCAGGTAACAGGAGTTCGTGCCTGCTCCCAGTGCCAAGCAGAGGTTTGTGTCAACATTTCCACCATGGCCTCTGTTTATCAGGAGTTTATAGCTTGACTGTAAAAATACAAAGGAGAAATTTTGGGGTTTTTTTAGCTAACTTCCAAGGGGTTTTTTAATTAATCTTGGGCCAGACTGTGGTATTCTTTTTACTCTGTAATACAGAAACATCTTCTTGTGGGCACTAAGAGTCAGGTCATGTTCTTCCTGTAGCAGGATCCATCCCTATTTGTTTTTAAGGTGTAATGATGCTGGTACTAAAGTTAATGAGAAAGCTCCCTTGGCTACAGGGGAGCAGGAATGGTGTTTAAACCTTCTCTCGGCCAGCAGAAGGACCCACCAGCACGGGACCTGGTTCTGTCAACACAGCAGAGTTTACAGGACTCGTCCCCTGTGTAAAGAAACCTGATCTTTTCCCGGCTGATGTCAATATTTCTGTCACTGGCGGTGGGATCTAGATTAGGGTCAGATATAAGGATGTAAAAGAGAGGGGGAAAAGCCCAACACATTTCCCTGTGAAGGCAGTTATTTATTTTACAGTGTTTTTTTTCATATAGTCTGTCTCCCTTGTAGTGTGTGGCAGTGGGAAAGGAAGGAGGAAAAAAATACTCTTAGAAGAAGAAATGCAGACCCTGCTCCGTGGCTGAGGCTAGAGGGAACTCCATTGCAAATTGTGAGGAGTTATCAGAGGGATAAGATTGCTGCAGGATCCATTTTTTCATTTCGCAAACAATTAATTTGGCCTTGTTGAAATTGAAATTAAAAAAATAACGAAAAAAAAGAGATCATCACAGAAAGTCTGTGGTTTGAGGGAGGTGGCTGGTGGGGAGGGCAGCCAGGTCCTTGCCCTTTTGCTGGAGTCAGGGACGTGGCTGGGAGCTGGAGGGTGACAGCAGCCACTGCAGGAGGGCGAAGTGTCAGGGGTCCATCCGCCGGTGATTCATTATGGGAGAGACGCCGACACCGGGCAGGGCAGTGACTTCACGTTTAGGGGATTGTGGCATGCCCTGCCATGAATATGTATTTTCAGAATGAGTGCATACACCAAAATCCCTTCAGTTTTTAGTCAACGGAGCCCTTACAATCAATCAGGTAGATGATACCATATGTGCAAAACCAATAGAGATCACAAAAATACATATTTATCCAAGCTGGTCCTTCAAGCTGTTGTGGTAAGTCAGATAAATTTTGCATGTTTTCAAAACTGGAGCAGTGGAAAGCAGAAAGCTGGAAAGGATGTTAGGAGCTGGTTACTAATATAAATTCTGCTTAGCTGCTAGAAACTCTTTCTTGTTCCTCCTACCAACTCCCATCTACTTTAATCAACAGTTTGGGGGGTTTATCTCTTTTGCACTTTGAGGGGAGAAGGAGCACAGCAGAAATAAGAGGAGAAATAACTTTTGTAGCTGAGGTTCAGCGAGAGAGTGGAGACAGGAGTGGGGAAATAAATTGTTAAAAATCACAGTGTGAGATGGGGAATCAGCTGTAGCTGCAAATCTCATTGCTTTGGTTTAGTTTCTGCCACAACCTGCACATTAGCATTTTCTCTCTCTGAATTATTGTGAAGATTTGTATTATATGTAATTACAATACAAAGAGGCTCTGCCAGATAAAGCTATTTGCTGAAGTACTGTTTTCAAAAAACACAGAGTCCTTTCACACTTTAACTTACACCTTTTCATTACCTGCTAATAAAAGTACAGTGGATAGATTTGCCTAAACATGTCTCTCTAAGAACATTAACCCCATGGGTAACTCTGGCCTTTTGAGATACAAGCTTTCAATTTTAATAATGTCTCCTTATAAAAAAAAAAAATTAAAAAATAAAAGTAGTCAAGCAAAGATACTGAACTACTTGTGCCCCTTTTTGCCAATATTGCAAGCATCCTCATACTGTAGATAACAGAGTTAAGTATAGAAAATGCATTGTGGCCAGGCTCCCAGATTCACTACTGCCATGTGAATTATAAATCTTACAAACAGGGGTGATACATCATTTTTTATTAAACTTATAACATGACTGCTGCACAAATAGTGTTTACATAGAAGGGTATACATTTAATTTACTCTCTGGGAACATTTCTAAAGAATATAAATTGCATTTTGAA
>NC_081253.1:3560062-3565062 GCF_030490865.1 Poecile atricapillus
GAGCCCATAGATGGAGATCTCAGATCAGGCCTGTGGTGCCACGTGGGGACTTTGCAGCTTCCCTGGGTGGGTTGATGTCTGTGCAAGGGCACGAGTTCTGGAAAAGAGCACCTTATCCTGCTTTTCCTCATTGGCTATGGATGCCTTGTATGGCTTTTCTGCAGGGCTTCCATCTGTGTGCGTAGGCAGACCTTTGGCCCATGGCATCCAGGAGGGGACAAGCTGTCTGCCACACCTTCAGGTTCATCACTGCTTGAATTTGGGGTACCCATTTATTTTAAGGTTTTTTTCCTGCCCTTGTGACAGGACAAAATTAACACATGACAAAATTAACTTCTCAAAAGAGAAGCAGCAAATTCCAGCCAGGATACCATGAGCTTATAGAAAGTCCTCTGAAAATCAGGTATCTCTTTTCCCCATGTTTTAAAAGTATTTTAAGTTTTGACACATGCTGGCCCAAAATAATTATTTACTCTGTACAACCAGTAGTAAAAAGAACCCAGAGGGAAATTCTGCAAAGTTATTTCTACACAGCTTCAACTGAGCCTGACTCTAGTCAAAGTTATATTGATGTAAATCATGGGCTAAGAAGGTTGATTTAAGTCAATAGTTACCCTGGCATAAAATCTGTGTGAATATAATTAAAATCAGGCCTCCTTGGAGCTGTGCATGTGTGGCAAAATTCGGACCTAAATGTTGCAGAAATGAATTAATAAATGCAAAGAAGGTTCAAAAGTTGTAAAATTAAATATACATCTGTGAAAACATCCATCCAATTACGTAGCTGCACATTTGTGGGATGCATTTTACACTTCATGTGGAATTAACCTATTAGTAAAAATCTGTCTGCAAATAGTGACACTTACTTTAAGGATCACATGGACTTATATTGTTTCATAATGCATCTAAAATAGCAGTTCCTGAAACATCACTTCCACTTTAACAAAATGTGTTACTCTCACACTGGCTAAAACTCTATTTTCCTGAGGAAGGACTATTGAAGTATTTAGCTGGGAAGGGTTGGGTTAATACATGTAATTTCTTTTCTTTCATTGGACTTCCTTTTGCCAACTTTACCTTGTATAAATAATTTTGCCTGTGAGAGTCTTTACATGGAATGCAGATTGACTATTACTTCCTGAATAGATTTAAATTTAACACCAATTTAGTCACTGTAGTATTCCTATATTGGAAATAACAGCTTCCATAGGACTTCTACAAAGTGCCAGAAACATGATCTCATACGTGGAAACAAATTTAAATGTGTTTTCTTTTACATGTTTTCTTTTCGTATATTTTTCCCACCTATGTTTCCCTTGTTTCCCAAATTCTCTCCTGTGTTCCAGGGCTGTGAGAAATCTGGAAAATTACCCAGTGAAAAAAGTCCTAGCTTTTAATAAGAATTGCCAGTCTCACAAGCATTTTTATGTTTAAAACTTTTTTTTTTTTTTTTTAATATCAGAATATTTGTGCTTCCCAAAAACCAGATGCTTTTAAGATAAAACTGGGCTGTCCTGTTCATAATTTCTGTGCTGAAACATGAATGGGAGGTTTGATCAGGAGTCTGGAAAACATTTATTTAGCTTGGATGTTGCAAAAGTGATTGGCTCCTGCTTTGGGAAGTGGCATTTCCCATGAGCTGTTGGGATAGCCCTGACAGCTGGGCAGGGTTCACCACCAGAGAAGGGGCTTGGAGAGGACCATGGCTCCTGATTTTATCCTCTCCTTTCCACGGGGACAGGGAGGGGCCAGGTTTTGGCTCACAGTTTTCAGCTCACATGGGAGGGCAGTGCAAGTTTTCACCTCACCACCCCTGTGGTAGAGCTGAAGAAAACCATTTCTCCCACACAGCACAAACACTGTGGAGAGGGGACTGCCAGTAGCGGTCCCATCCCTGTCCTACTCCCTAATGTAAAGTTTAATATTTGTTTCTTCCCTTTTTTTTTTTTTAACTCAGAGAACTGAAACCAAAAAAAAGAAAAAGCTCACCTCGGGATGAGATCATAGCTCAATGCATTATGGCTTGGATGCAAATGTACATTTTCAGTGGGTTCCTTGGCTCGTATGTCAGGCGCTATTGGAATTTTTTCGAGTTATTTGGCAGTTGAATAGTATGGTTTCCAACTTCTTCTTCATCAGCTTTTGAGGCAAATAGAAAAGAGCTAATAATACACTTCAGTTTGCTCTCCAGGCTTGGAAAGCTAGCAAGCAACTTGCTGGAACTCTGATACTCCTCCTCTAGCCTGCCTCCCGCTTTCTGCGGTCAGAAACCTCTGTAGGTGCAGATGAAGACCACCCTCCATCGGTAGCAGGGCTTTGCCTGCTCCCTGGCAGGAAGATAAATTGCTGCAAGTCAGGAAGGTGACCCACCTTGTCATGAATACTCCTTTATTCAGCTTTCTTCAAGGCTTTGCTTGATGCAGGGCTGGACATGAAACTCCCTTGCTGAAAAGGGGTTTTTTTTTCCCATGTTCTTGTATGATTCCTTTCCTGGGACTTTTGTTGGTGGAGTTTATCTTTACTAAGGATGCTAAAACCTTACACATTTCCTAAAAGTCATGGCAAAAGAGGGATAAACTAGGAGACAAGGAAGCATCTCCCATGTGGGACAAGTCACCCTGGGAGTGGGAGGGGGCCTCCTCAAATATCCCATGTACTTCTAATGGCTCTGGTGCTCTAGTGACCATGAAGCTCCCAATGGCTCTCAAACTCACCTACTGAGGGCTGTGCAGGGGAAGAAAGGACATTGATAAGCTGGTTTCCTGTATGATGGTTTGCCTTGCTGCTTTTTCCCTTCTACAGCCCCTGTCAAATTATCGTGAGTTACCCAGAAATGCTTCTTCCATGAGTTTCGTTATCCACACAACCAACAGGAGATCACAGAATCACAGAATGGTTTTGGTTGGAAGGGACCTTAAACACCATCTCGTTCCAACCCCTCTGCCATGGGCAGGGACAGCTCCCACTCTCCCAGGTTGCTCCAAGCCCCATCCGACCTGGCCTTGGACACTCCCAGGGATCCAGGGGCAGCCACAGGTTCTCTGGGAAATGCTCTGAAGCGCTCCAGAATTGCAATCAGCCTGTTGTGTTAGCAGGCAGGCTCGTAGGGTAGCTAAACAGGATTATCTCCAATGGAGCAAGGACCCAACTGGCAGCAGAAGCCACAGCAAGACCCTGGGATCAACCATCATCATGTGTGTTTAGCCTGCAAAAATAAAGCTAATTGCTCCTGGGTTAGGAGCAAGGAAGCGATTTGCACCCTTTCTGCAGGTAGCACAGCTAAGGAGATTCAAAAAGCTGGTGTGGCAATTAGATAAGCAGATGCAGAACTGCCATAAAACTTCTAAGCATGTCCAAGGGCAACAGTTACTGCGAAAAAGTATAATTTTATCATTAGGTCTAAATCTGTCCCCAGAACAAGCAGCAGTTTGTAACTTGAGTCTATGGCTGGCAAAATGTAAATTACCAATATCAGCTCCTGTAGCTAATGGCAGTTTTACCAGAGGGAGCATTGCAGGATTGGGCTCGGAACAGATTTTACAGACGAGGGATCCTGGTTCAGCACCGAGCCCCACACAGGCGCAGGGACCCCTGCCATGTGGAGCTCATCTCTGATTCAGGATGACATGTGTCCACTCCGAGGACGTAATGGCTAATACGCCGCGCATTAAGTTAAAAATATAACAGCAAGTCTGCATAGTCTGCGTGCCATTCAGGGAGCAAAACACTCACCCGTGCATATTAAACTGAATTTCTAGGCTCATTTTTACATCTCTTCTCTCCACGCACCCCAAAGGATCGTTAGGGACGAATGGTGTGTACATCATCATTTTACGAAACAAAGATGTGTTTGTTTTACACGAAGGCAACAAAAAAATCCTCGCTGACTTTCTATTATTTTTCCCTGTGTCGTAATTTAAACAGAAGTAACCGAGTGTTACACCCTTTTATCTCTCCATCACCACAAAATACCTGCTGCAGATGTACACCAAGGCCTTGCAGTGGCTTTGCCAAATGTCAAATAGCTAAAGACCTTGGTCCTTTGAAGCTTTGCACATGGGCATAACTTCATATACACAGGCAGTTCCATGTCCTCTTTGGGACATAATTCTTCATAATTCTATGGCTGCATGAAGAACCTGGGCTTGTTCCAATTTTTTTTTTTCCCCGCAATTACTTCTTAAATAATGGTAGTGAAAGTATGGCTGATGCCCATAGTTTAGTGCTTCAGAAATGCAGGTAATTAAATCCTACTGTCCTCTAAGTCCACCTTTAGTGCGTTCTTCCTTGCCTTCCTCGAAGTTTTTATTGCAAGGCAGAGCAAAAGAGAAAGTGTAAGGAAAAGTCCTTTCCTGATTTCATACAATGGAGGAGATAAACCCCTCTATTTAAATGGATATATATCTCTTATCAACTTAACTAAACGAAGGAAGGTGTTCATTAGCTAGGCTGGATTAAAAAATAAATAAATAAATGAGAGAGAAGAGATTGAATGTGGAAGAGTGAGAAGAACAAACAAGTCAAAGCATTTGTTCATGCTGCAATCTACACATCAATTATCCTGCTGTGCTAATTACCACCTTTCCATACCCCAGGTACCTAAGCATTCGCACTTACTCAGTCTTTCATGCCTCTGATCAAAAAAAAAAAAAAAAAAAAGGAAAGAAAGAGGAGGAAAAAAAAAAGAAATTATGGAAGAGAAGGCAAAATGAACCCATAGGTGAAATAAACTCTTAGATCCAAATTTTCTTTACATTTGAAAGTCTAAATAAGGGTCTTCATTACATTAAAAAAATGAAACATTGACAAATATTTTAATTGTAAAGTGATAAATGGCTGTAAATCCAGGCATTCCTTGGGCTGGGTGCAGAGAGATGTTTCAGCTAGGTAGGATCGTGGTTGGTATTACAGACAATGAGGGGTGATTTTCAATGCCATTATTAGCGCGTTACATCATTAAAGTCAATGGCCACTAATTATCAACCTACTTTTATGTGGCT
>NC_081253.1:3572562-3577562 GCF_030490865.1 Poecile atricapillus
TAATTAGAGGGGGTCTTGCTAAATTTCTTTCAGTGTGATGCTTATATTGTTCAGCTTCTTGACATATTTTACTAATCATTGCAGAACTGTTGGCAAATAGGTTGTAAATTACAGTGAAATACAGAGGTGCACTAGTAGTTTAAGCATCTTTTCTCCAGCATTCCTTTGCTGCAGCCTTGCAGATTCCTCTTTATCTTCTGTCTTGGGTTTTTTCTTTTTTTTTTTTTTCAATCATCAAAGGCAATTATTGGCTTGGGTTTTGAAGTGCAGATTATCGAGGTATTATTTCCTTAGTAGTGCAATACTGTAGATCGTGGAAAGCAAGAGGACCTGAGTAATTTTCTACAGAGGAGAAGGCACTAGTCTGAATGTTTCAATGAATGACACACATTTAGGGTTGGGGCTTTTCTTCCTGAAGCATCAGTATAATGTCCCTCTCCTTTTAATTTTTTTTTTTTTTCTCCATGAGCTAAATAAGGTAGTCAACACCATTAGAACTTTACTAGAGGGGAAGAAAACCATGTTTTTCCATTTAGTTTTTTGTTTTTTATTTTTTTTTTTTTTAATATGTAGTTGCAGGCTGAGCACAGAGTTACAGTCTGGGAATAAACAAATATGGGTGATTCAAGGTCTGGCTGAGTGATGTGCAGGATGAGATCCTGGTTCCAGTGAAATTAAGGAGGTTGTATCAAAGTGCCAGAGAAGAAATAAAGGATATTAAAAACAGAAAGTTACCCCAGAATTATTTCATTCTTTTCAGTGCTTCCAGTAAAATGTAGAACTTATTTAAATGAACTATTTTTGTATTTATTCTGCCTGAACTTAAATATTAGGGCCCACAAGCCAGGCTGCTCAGGAGCATGACACAGGTATGAAGTCTCCAGGCCCTTCTTGCTGGTGCAGAACTCCACGTTTTGGTCTGTGAAAATCGTAGGATTTTCCTCTGAAACCTGAGGTGAGAGGAACTGGGAGTATGATAGTGATTTGTTTTGTTGGGAATGTATCAGGCACTGTGCCACTGGTTTCTAGTCAGTGCTTCCCACTTGCAGGAATTGCTGCTGCAGCTGAAGTTTTGCAGTGATTGGGATGTATCCTGGACACTGAATGATCTGGTCTCTGGTGTGTTCATTCATGAAGGATCTTCCCATTCCCTTCAGGTAACCAAGGTGGTGCTTTTGTGTTAAGAAGCAGGTTATATGATAGTTTACAACTCCTGGTCAATAGTCCAGCATTCAAAAGGATGACTCTAAATTCAGGCTTACATAGCACGTAATGACAACGGACAATAAGTCTCATTTGCGACTCTTAAGGGATTTCTGAAAAGTTTTATCTGAATTTATTTTTTTTTTAAATACTAAAATCTTCGACCTACAATATTTGGGCAATTCTCTCTCCCACCTGTCTACTTAATAAGAATTAGATATGCAGCAACTCTCTCTAGCTTTGTGTTAGCAGTGGATTTGACTTCCTCTTGCTTGAGGGTGAGGGACAAATTGACTCATATGACAAGAACATACAAACCACTCAGCCACAACCACTCAGCCACCAACCCAGTCTTTCTTGACCAGAACAACAACAACAAATTGCTTTAGTGATCTAGATTTCTTAGTGTAAGGGATGATTTTTTTTTTTTTTTTTATTTCTACTTTTTATACAAAATTCATCTTGGGTGAATAACCTTAGGACAATTTTATTTTTACATATGAAGTCAAGCAGCCAGGGGCTCCCTTCCCAGGTATCTCTGTCGTAATGGGGGGGACCCTCTCAGATTCTTCAACCCAACGTGGCTGGAGGAGAATTATTCTGTTAGCAATCGTTTAAGTTAGCAATTATGAACTAAAACTCTTCCAAAGAGACAGTACGAGAGCCAGGTCCCTGAAAAATAACCATGATCAGCTGTTGTAGCTCTACCTGGGTGTGACAGCATTGTACAAACTGTGTTTCAGGGCCTTCACAGCAAAAGAAAACGTTCTCAACAGGCTGATAGACATTATGGTGGATAAATTACAATTTACTATCTTCCAGAAACTGCCAAGCCTATATTTCAACAGAAATTATTCTTTGCTGGGAAAGTGGTACTATGGTATAACTAGAGAGAGGTACCAACATTTTTCTAAGGACTCTTCAAGAATGTAAGATTCTATTCCCTATGAAGTCACACACAAAAATGCATAGACCTCAGAAAAAAATATATTTTCCTTCAGTTAAGAATCTTTTCATTCTACATAAAAGCTAAAAACAATAATGAAAATAATAAAAGTATCTTTTGGACAAAAGATAATAGACAGTGATACACAGTTCCAGCACCTCTTTTATCTCCTCTGTCCCTCATCATCAGTCACCACAGCGAGGAAAGAGAACTATCAGACTTGGAACTGTTCTAGTCCAGTAAAAGCTTTGATTTTCTCTCCTCTGCCACAATTCTTAGGCATGCTGCATAGGAGTTATCACTGCTGTTTGCAAACAGCCAGGAAAAGGAAAAGGGATAAAATATTCACCTCCAAAGTCAACACAGAATGAAGCTATGCATTGATATTTCTCTTTCAAGGACATCATCAAAACTCATGGAGGCAAAGCCATCCACAGCAAACCATGAGGCTGTATAGATTTTAAGGTAATAAAGCTAACATTAACTGTCAGTCTCCAAACTGCAACCGTGGTAGCCCTTTTAACTAAAGAGAAAGTTATTTTTTCTTCTCTGAAGAGGCTTCCTCTTCAAAAACCCTATTGATGGGAAGGTAGAAGGAAACCTGACATCATTTTGGATTCTTCCCAGCCTACCTTCAGGCATCCCTTTCTACTGCTTCTTTCATGGAGGCACTCAAGTCTTAGTGTGACAATTTTAAAAGTATGAAGCCTCTGGGCTATTATGAATTTCTGTCCCCAGAGTGAAACACGGCACAAATCCTACAAGTGAGAAGACTCAGAGGAACTGTCTGTTTTCTGTTCTTTTGAGATGGTCAGCTTGAGACTGAAGGTGATATTGTGGGGGGGGTGAAAGCCACATCACTTTTTACGAGGGGTAACTCCTAACTGCACTGGAATACTTCATTGCAGGGAAACGAGGAAAGAGGTGTGAGGAAGAGAAAGTGAGAAAAAAGAAAGAGCGAGGTGATGGAGGATATGCTGGCAGATGTCAATGGACAGCTTGGGTGATTCTGAGGATGACATGTGTTTTCCAGACAGAACAATGGCATCCAAACTGCTAATCAGAACACAGGGTTGGCTCTGTCTCTCTGCTGTAAATCTTGCATTCTTCTGTCTTTGCTGTAGCCAGCTTTTCAGTTGGTCAGTGGAAAAAGTGGACTAAATTCTGCAGTTATCTGGAATCTTCTTGTTCGAGTCAGTCAAGCAGTTTAAAATTACTGTGAAAGTAAGAGGCAGGTAATGTAGTCAAAATGCAGGTATGAAAATGCCAGTGATTTCTCCTGTGTGAAACTAATAAATGTTGTGAACTAGGGGCTCTGCAGCCGAGTCCATTCTGTTTTCTAGTTCCCCAATACAGAGAACACAGGAGCAAACACAGATTTTGCAAGATTAAAGTGATTATTTTGTGCCGATTCATCAGAAGCACATTTAAATCAAACTAAATGGCATTAAACATTAGAGAGTCTCTTAGTAGAGCTCACAACTCATCTTCTTCCATCTTTTGTTCTTCACTTGTCTGTCCAGTCCTGAATAAGATGAGAGTATTCTTATATTTTTGAACTAATCAGTAGGATAACTCTGAGAGTAGTTCAGTCCTCTATGTTTTAGAAAGAGAAAAACAGAGTTTGGACAGAGAAAATGGAATTGCATTGTTATGGAGATAATTTTCTTCTGCACTTTGATTCCTCAAAAGACAATGTGCTTGTAATTTCTTGTGACTTAGAAGGTATGTCCCTAAACACTTTAAAATCATTGAAATCAGATCAGGGATACAGTTAAGCAGCAACAACATCTTCTTGAACATCCTGAGCAGTAGACTCATGCCAATTCCATACTGATTTCAAGCAAAAGCTGAAGGTATATTGTCTTCCTCCAGGCTATGCTTTTGCTTCTCCTGTGAACAAGCATTGTAATCTACCAGGAGAGAAGGCTATCTTGAAGGATAAATAAATAATCAATTATTTATGTTTCTAAAAGCATTCAGCTGTGCTCTTACTGCTGTGTAACCATTTAAAAGTATGTATTCAGCAGAGAAATTCCTGTCTGGGAATCTAGTATATGTGATTTAATCAGCACCCTCAAGATTCACAGGAAGATGAGTCTCCTCCTGGTCGTCAGCATCCAAAAATTGGCCCCTCCCTGCACTGCAGAGGCAGCTACAAAGATAGCAGAGGCTGGCTGACCACACGACTGCCAAAATTAATGTCTCTCAGTCAAGATATATAAACTTTGATGAATCCCATTGTCGTTAGCAGGAACAAAGCAACAAACACTTCCTGAGAAGAGAAGCCAAGAGGGAGCCAAGAGCCTCACCAGTGTGTAGTGTATCTCATCTGACAGTGCAACTTTGGTAGCAGCCTCAGGACTCTGGCTAAAAATATAAATAGAAAAGAAAATGAAGTCATTTGCCTACACAGTATAGGAGTGTTCCTTGTTGTTGGAGTTTGAAATAGTATCACAGGCTCTACTTGGAGCCTGTAGTGGGCTGATTATTGGGGTTCAAAACAGTATCACAGTTTCCTGCTGAAGTCTGTAGTGGGTTTAAATATTTTCACTAAAGACATATTCCAAAGGATGTGCATGTAAAGGAAACCTGAGAGGTGAGACACTGACCTAAGTATCAGCTTTTAGGCTTCAGGATTAAGGAACTCTGAACCTGCATTTCAAAATCCTCTATTTTTTGCACCCTTCTAATATCACATCTTCAGGATAGCTGAAGTCCTGTCTGTTGGCAAATGTTGCCTCTCAAATCCTAAGCCTTCTTATTTGTGGAGTTTACGTGTTGAAGGTACATTCTATTAGAGTCACCATTCCCATAGCAATTACGGTTGCCTGAGAAATTTCTAAAAATG
>NC_081253.1:3587562-3612562 GCF_030490865.1 Poecile atricapillus
GGCATTTAGAAGTTGAAAAGGCGAGAAAAAAAGCTCTGTATATTTTTTTTTTTTTTTTTGCCTGTGAAAACCCTTTAGAAGGTTTAATCCTATCCAGGCTGCATGTGTGAATACCTGTTGCACAAGAACTAACAAATTAGCAGCAAGAAACCAAGTTTGACAGGCAGTGCCAGGCAGGCTGAAACATCCAGGAAAATAAGTATTCTCCCCAGTGATGGAGCCTCTTCTAAAAGCTATTTTTATTCACTCTGAACCCCCAGGTTCGTGGAAAGTGAACCGATCCATAAAAATACACAATAAATAATTTTACACATATCATGCTCATTTGCATGTGAATTAGCCCAGTTTATGGCCATAAAGGCAGACTTTGTCAGCACAGAAGATGCAAACAAGTAGTAGGGGCAGAGAAGAACTGCCCACAGTTGAAGATTTGTCACATTTCTGCACCACTCAATATTAATACTTGCTGTGCCTCAACGAGGTTAAAATGACAGTGACAGCTCAGATCTGTGTGGTGATAGATAGATAGAGAGGGAGATACAAGCTCTTACATCTTCCTTCTACATTTGCATTTTCTTCCAGGTATAGATCTCACAGTGTCTGTTAACTGATTATTTCTCTTAAATAAGTAGGGAAAAATAAAAAAGAAAAAAAATCCCTTTTTTCTCACCCGACTGCTTATTAGATTTGATATTGGGAAAAGCCCTTCGTTTACTCCGAACAAATAGTTCTGTTTTCCACCACTCTCTGTCATGTTTAAAGTAAATAAGTTCCCGTCCCTCCAGCACTGTTGAACTCATTCACTTCCCAGAACAAAGCCATTGTGTAGAGGTCCACAACAGCCCCTTTCTCTCCTTCCCCGAGCGGGATCTTCCCCGGCACCGCAGTGTGCTCCCCAGCTTTGTGAGCCATTCATTCACCAGTGCCAGTGCTAAAAGTGTGCATGCTTTATTTCACAGAAGAAATGAAGGAAGATTATGACACTATGGGGCCTGAAGCCACAATTCAGACCACTGGAAACAATGGTACAGGTAAGGCCTTGCATGGAGTGAGCATCACTTTTCTTTGGGATCACAAAGAGTTATCTGTGCATGGAGAGTGAGAGTGACAAAACAATCTGTTTGTTGTTTTCAGTTATTGGAAAATACTGACATAATTCTCCTGGTTTTTAATTTCCCTCCCCTCCCAACTTGATCCTGAGAGTGCAGTGACCAATCCATGCAGTGAAGAGTCCTTGCTACCCCTCCTGTGTCCCACAACATTTTATCCCCAACTCCTTGTAGCTGCATCCTTGGCAGATAGTTCTGTGCAGTGTGAGGAAATGTTTTCCCAGGCAGGGTGAACCTTGGACAGTTTAAAGTAGCTGGGCCAAGGTACAGCGGCCTTTTAATAAGAGAGGCTGCACGAAGAGCTTGATAATAGGATGGGGTGCACCCTCCTTGGCAGCCCCAGATTTGGGTGGTGCACAGAGTAAACTGCTTCAGAGATTGAAAACATCTTGTCATCAAGACACACATAGACCCCTTACATAGATCTATAGACACACACACTTCAGATGCATATTTATGAGATTATAATGTTTCTGGCAATTTTCTTTTGTTTTTTTACCACTTTTTACATCTCTTTTTTTCCCCTCTTCTTAGAAATCAATGCATTTGATGGCAAAAGAACTGTGACAAAGATATTTAGCAGGCATCACCTCTGAGCCATCTCTCTTTTTCTCTAGCAGAGAAAACCAGCAAAAGGTTTCTGTTGCTATTTTCTAATCCAAATGAATTCAGGGGTTTGCCATGTTCTTTCCAAAGGCCCCACTCTATCCTCAGCACAGCTGAATGCCATACATCACCCAGTGTTTTTTCTGCATTTTGTCACAATTTGAGATGTTGCAGATAGATTTACACAGCTAAAAGGAAGAGTTTTCTAGTGTAAGTACATTTCTATGCATGCCATTATGAAATTTAGTTCATAGGTAATACTCTCCACAAATATTACTGTAAAAGGTGGTACCAAAGTCTCAGAAGGATTTTATTACTCACACTTTCCTAATGTTGGTAACACCCACATAAAACCCCAGTGCTCTTATTAAGCAACACAAGAAATTTACTTTATCATTCTTGAGGGGGAAAATAATAGGAAAATAAAACTGTGTCACTGCTTACTTTATCCATTAGATTTATTATGCATGAAAGGAGGGTGGCACTGAGGCACAGTTCATCATTACCTATGTACTTAATGATGCTGCTGTGCAGAACTGGCTACATATGTATCTCAAAACCTTATTTTATTTCCAAGAGACGGCAATAAAGTGACAAATTATGCTTAGCACTTGGAGAAACAGGATTTTAAAAGACATCTGATTCAGAAACAAGGCTTGATGGTTATCTGAATTACCATTACCAGAGCCTTTGAGGTCCCCTATCAGTCCGTGTGACTTCCTTTGTACATATTTTCCCTACCATAACAGGCCTTGACTCTTTCATGATTGCAGTGTAGTCTGCTTGAAGGGGAAGACTTCATGTCCTCTTAGTCCCTTCCCTTCCAGTATCTGCTGTCCTTGTCTGCCAGCTCATCGTCAGCACCACAAAATCTCTCTGGGGGTGCCACTGAGCTCTGGCACAGCCCCACTGCTAACGAGGAGTGGGGTCCACGGGGTGTCCTGCATCTACTGGAACCAGTTTTCCATGGAAGAAATAAGTGTTACCCCTACCCTGCTTGATGCACTGTAAACTCATGGCTCAAGGAGTGTTTTGCATTTTGGTGGTCTGATTTAAAATGCAGGAGCTTCTTTGTGTGTTGATTCTATCAATTCCTTCCCCAAATGTCCTGTGCAAGTCCCAGGCTCCTCTTTACTCCGGCTATGATGGGAGACTTGCTCAAATAACCATCACGAGTTGCTCTGAAAATGTTTAATTCAAGCCTTTTTTCACTGAGGTGTTCAGAGACTCTTTCAGTGGAGGCTGATGCCTTGTCAGGTTGGGTAGAATATGTTTCTTTAGTTGCTGCAATCTCCATAGAGTCTTGAGAGCAATGTCAGATTACCTAGGCATAATAAATGCTCTGATATATTTAATGCTTATGCCAATCTTTTCACCTGGAGTGGGAGATGCCAGGTGGCTATGAGGACCTGTAGTTTCCTTTATTAGGAGCAAAAGATCCCTTTCATGCCCAGTGAGGTGCCTCAACCATTATTTAACAAGGAAAGGGAGGAAATCAGTCCCTGAGCCCCTCTTCCTGGATAGTCTGGGGGGGGTGTTCAAAATTTTCTTCTTCAGCCTCACTATAGGTTTTGGGTGTTTTGCTTCAGTTTTTCCCTGCAGGTTATAGGGGATCTAAAATTGATGTTCAATTAAGTAGCTCAGGTGAGGCTGAGACTCAACCCAATGAAAACATACATCCAACCAGAAAGTTTCTGTAAGTGAATGCAATATCTGTGGTGTACTTTTAGCATCCAATTCTCTGCAAAATGTCATTACTAGAGAAAGAAAACTAAAAGAAAATGTCTCCATTATTAAATTATTCTGCTATTGTCAGAGTGGCCACTTCCTAGTGGTACTTAAAGAGATGTGTTGTTATCTATATATCAACCAGCTTCATTTTTATAATGAGCCATGGAAGCTTCATGGTGAAAAAGCAGAAGTGACCATTAGGGTGAAAATTTAGGATTTTGGTCCTGCTAAATGAATTTGTAAATATTTCTGAGGATTTCTGCAATAGGGACTTGAAAAAGTGATGTTTGGCAGAGGAGGTTTTTAAAATGTGAATGAAGAAATTCTTACGGTTTATTTTATTCTGCCTTTTATGGTTATTGCAACTGGGATGCTTGCAGAGAATAGATTAAAAAATCCCTGTAAACAAACAGAAAAAGATTCCTGGTTTCGATTAGTAACATCTGACAAAATTCAAGTAAAGATCTCTTAACATAATTTAAAGAAGGGAAAGAAAAACTTTCAGGGGGAGGAAAACAGAACCAAAACTTGGCAGGTTGGAGGACAGGCCGTTTTCAGGCTGTAATCTGTGTGTACCAATGAGGGCCTCTCACTTCCTGGCTAATGAAGGCTGTGGTTTTATTAGCTTTGTTTGCGATTAAGGGCAGCTATCACCATCTCACAGGACAAGTTCCCACACAAAATAACTGGTCTCCCAAGCTCCTTGGACCTCTCTCCCACTTTATCTTGAAAGCTCCTAAATGCCTCCAAAGATAGCTTTCCTTAATGTGTTTTATTTTTATGTGACACAGCCACATCAGCTTTTGGAGCTGAAAATATTTCTGCTCTCCAGGCTCAAATAATTAATTAAAAAAAGACTTATTTGGTGAGGTCACCCACCATAGATCTCGCTGAAATTCTTGCCTCGCAGGAGGGGTTGTGCAGTGTGTGTGCAATATCAGCCCACAAGGAGACTGGGAACATGGCTTTGTACGTGGAAAATAAATCAGGGCATGGAGGGGGGAAGCAAGTCTTCCACCCAGAAGTCAAGAGAGAAACCTAATGGTTGTCAGATGGGTCTTTTTAGTACCTCTGGGTGAGCTTCCAGCCATGTCTGAATTGTCAGTAACGTTCCTGGTGAGAAACCAGACCCACATGGACACCCTTCACTGTTTGTGTTAATCTGCAGCATTTCAGCACTGGTTGTATTGCCTCAGTGAAGGATATATCAGCTTTTCCACTAAATCCCCTTGTTTTTAGGGGTTTATAATATAGACATAAACATTTGCTTTAGCTCCTGGATTGCATGCACAGACATAGAAGCTAAATAATCCTAAGAATTAGGAAACCAAGGTCGGTAATATTGCAGCAGTCTTCCACAGCCTGTTGGATCAGCCTCCAGACAGACTTGGGGGCATGAAGGAAGAACCTCATTTGGGTTTGAGTTGGGGATGGAAGCTCCTAATGTTAACTCAGGCCTTGCTTGGATCCTAATCCTATAAATGCAGTTGCAAACTCCAAGTTCCCCTAGTTTACCTGGAGGAGAAAAGGGACACATTGAACCATCCTATGGAGCCATTCCATTTCTCCTTTCTGGAGAAAAACTCCCTCTCCTTGCTTCACAGGTAGCACTTATTGGCTCATGGACTAGATTTGCCAAAAATATACTTGTTTTCCTTGGATCCATTGCTAAGACAAGAGAAGGAGTTTGGGCAGTGTTAAGCCAGAGAGTAGATGATCTTGTAGCACTGGGAAGATCTAGGCATAAAAGGGGAATGAAAAGTTAGATTAATAGCATAAAAAGTAAAGCCTCAGCTTTTTTTTTTTTCTGATAAAAACAAGAAGTCCCACACCTACTGTGATGCTCTTGTGCATAAGGTGTACTCAGTAACCACCATTTTGTTATATTTCTCTCCCAGAACAAAATGGAGGTAAAGTACTCTGTCTTCTTCTCCACACTCACACCCCCCTTCTCTAGAAGCTGCTTTATTTTGGGGCTGAAAGAGGAGAACTGTTTCTCATGCTGATAACAAATTGTAACTGGAGCTGCAGTAGGACCAAGAGGAGCTCTGTGGTGGTATAGCTGTTCACTACAGAACCACTGTGATAGGAACAGAAGTTTCCTTCCACAACCAGAGTCCCATGCCCTGTGCCATTTGGTCACTGTCACTAAAATACTGCAGAACGGTTGAGAAGCTGCTCAGCTCATATGAAAAATAGGGCAAATTTGTCTCAGCCAGAGGATTTGATTTTATCGGCTAAAGGGATGAGGTTTACAGAGACGGATATCTACTTTTATCGATGACGCCGAGATCAGAGCTTCAAATCAGGCACTGCAGGCTCCCAGTTGCGCCCCAGTCAGAGGTCATGTCTCATTTTCACTCCCAGTATCACTGCCTTGCATTTTCATAGGAAACTGAGGCAAAGCATTTACCCATTTCTAAATACCAAGGAGCTGGTTGGTCTCTCATTTCCAATGGTTACAAACCATAACCCCCTTGATTTCCATGTGTTCATTCTATGCTGTTCCCCAGCATCACTGACAGCAGAATTGTCCTGTTTACTATTTTACTTTTACATGAACTCCAGAATAGTTCATGGTGTTTCCTCATTTTCTTATTTCACCTCAGCAGAAATACATTAAAAAATTAATCAATCATAAGCTGTTCTTTTAATTTATGGTCAATTAAAAACAAGTATCTTTAGTTCCCTGCCACCAACTGTGTCTTTCAATACTTGTTAATAAACAAAGAAACACAATTTAGAGGAAGAAATTCATCATCTCCTTTTTTTTCCCCTTTTCTAGTATAATTATATTATTATTTGTCTATTACATCCCAGAGTTTTAAGATCTTTCCTGTAAGCAGTGGTCATACTTGGAGGAGAAAAGCACATTTTTAGTAATAGGATGCTTTGTGGCTGAGCATGTATTATGTTTCGTGAACATTGCATGGAAAATAAAAAATTGAGGTTATGTTTAAAGAAAAGAAGGAAAACTCTTGTATGGACTGTCAAAGTGGTTTTTGGGCTTGGTGGCCCTCTTATGTTCTAAACCATGTGGTTCTATTGCAGAAATCATGAAGCAGTAAGTTTTTAAAACAACCCATTCTCTCATTATAAGTTAATTTATCAGGGAGGAAAGAAAAGGCAGGAAGATGTGAGCAGTTTTCTTCTTGTGCCTGACAAAGAGCAGCCTGAGGCTGTCTCAGAAAAGTTTGGTCTTTTACTACCTGCAACTGCCTTCTGCCCACATGGAGACTTGTCTCGGGGTCTGTGGGATCCAGGGGCAGCTGAGCTCAGCCCTGTAGGTTGAGCTGTGCTTATGCCAAAAGCTGTGGGACCCCCAGGAGCCCCGTGAACGTTGTTCAGGTTCCAGCAATGAAAGATTACCTGCATTACCCAAGCCTCATAAACTTCTCCAACTGCCCTGTAGAGCCCCGTGTTCTTGTTAATTTAACTGCCCGCCCTCACTTCCATCCACACTGGTGGAAAGCCCACATTAATTTTATTGGGAGCTGGAGCAAGGCCGATGAGAGCAAAGATCCAGCTGCAGCCCCAGCCTTGTAGCTCCAGTACATCTGCTCAACTTCTAACACTGTTGATTGGCCCAAGCTCTCTGGGACGATGCACTTAACCACCCTTTCTTCTCCCCCTCTTATTTTAGTGAAGAACGCAAATTGCACGTCGGACTTTGAGGAATATTTTGCCAAAAGGAAACTGGAGGAAGGAGATGGGCATGCAGTCAGCATAGCAGAGTACCTGCAGCGCAGCGACACAGCCATTATTTACCCTGAAGCCCCTGAGGAACTGTCTCGCCTTGGCACTCCAGAGGTCAATGGGCAAGAAGAAAATGGTGAGGCTGTAATTCATTTTTAGCCAGTATCCTGACCTCGTGCAGCTGTTGCAATTATAAATGCACTACATGCCTGGGTGTTTACCTTAAAAATTGAAGAACAGCTGCAGCGGCATGGAATTTCATGAGCAAAGATTGGGGCTGTAATTTCAGTGTATTGTGATTTTTTAGTCAGCACATTTGTATTATTTGGTGGGTGAACTGAGGAGCTGAATTTCAACAGGAGAAGGGCTGCTGCTCTTCTTGGGAGTTTGGGAAGTTTTAATAGAGTTTTAACACAACAAAAGACAGTAGCCAGCCTATTGCTCTCCAGCGCCTTGATAAATAATTGGAGAAGAGTCAGTAGGAAGGATTCGGTCAATGGCATAAGTAACATAATGAGCTGGGGCTGGAATGCAAATTGCCAATTGATCAGGAAAAGTATTTCTTAGTTTTCCAGCCAGCCAGGTCTGCGGGAGGAGTGATGCCCATAATTAATTTCCCGGTGGGGTCCAGAGCGGGCCCTGCGAGTCTGCCGTGGGCGTGCGCGGGTGCCGGTGCCTCCCGCCGCCGGTTGGAAGCGCCGTCCCTCCCTCCCGGGCAGCAGATTGCGGCGATTCCTCTCATACCATCCCGGGCAATCAGCCCATGAGCTGCCATTGATTTGCTGACCTTTTGGCCTGCCTCTCTTTCCCCTCCCCATCCCGGGGCGCAGACCTGCCACCTGGAACTCCAGATGCCTTTGCCCAACTGCTGACCTGCCCCTACTGCGACCGGGGCTACAAGCGCCTGACGTCCCTCAAGGAGCACATCAAGTACCGCCACGAGAAGAACGAGGAGAACTTCTCGTGCCCTCTCTGTAACTACACGTTTGCCTACCGCACCCAGCTCGAGCGGCATATGGTGACACACAAGCCAGGGACAGATCAGGTGGGGGGCTGGTTTTAAGTGATTTCCTTCTGTAATAACCCCTTAGAGAAACGATATTGCTTTGATTGGCAATCATTATTAATTTTTCATGGCATTTTGAAGATGCAGATCTTTTAATGGTAATAGCTTTAATTGAGGTCTAAATGATTTTTTGATGGTCTCTTCTAATATGATTTAATAGTCTTATGTTCACGATCGAATGAGTGTGTTAATTTCTAATTTAGAAATTTTATTTGCACTTTAACTTGACTTTAGTTTCGTTTTTATGTTCCTCAAAAAGTGAATGAAACTGTAGCATTTTAATTATACATTATTAAACATCTCAGCAATTTTAATTCCATTTTTCACCTAGTTTTACTTTGCAGTGTTGCAAATAGGAGTTCCAAGACATACTAAAAGATCTGCTAATATTTTTTCATTACTTTTTGAGTAACCTTTTCAATCACATGAAATTATGCGTATTTTGTATAATCGTTTGTTAGACATAATTACACATTTTGAGAAGAACTCTTCCGACAGTACATATAGGCTATCATTTGTGATTGTGCCACTAGAATTGGGCATTGCTCTCATTTGTGTAGCCCGGCAGCGTATCTGCAATAAATCAAAGCCCTTTTTTCCTCGATGGGGTACGTGTAATATTATATCAGTGCCACATTTAAGGAAATGCTGGTGTCTCAAACAGGTGACTGAGCTTCCCTAGTGCTCCTAGATGGGCTGGTGATAGACCTGCGCCACAAAATTCTTTACACACCAGCAGGAAAACTGCTCCTAGCTGGAGAATTACTTCTAAAAACCCATCTTAAAGAGGGCTGTAAGGGAAACTCAAATGACGTGGTTAAAAGTTGAACAAATAGATGTGCGCATTGTGTCAAATTATAAAGGCTTTATGCCGGATTTATTTTTCTTAAAAACCTGAAAATCACAATCATCTGTATTTCTCTTGGTAGGTTTCTCAGCAGAAGGTAAATTCAGTTAGGCAAACACACATCTTCCTAATCACGCAATTTTTGCAATTAGCATTTTTAAGAGAACCATATCTTTTGCTTGATCTTAAATCAATATAAATGACTGCAAAGCACTTTCTCCTATTCTTTCCTTCCCATGACTTTTCCAGTAGACAAACACATTTTCCCATGTATATTTTTCCTAACCTGATACACTGTAAGGTTCTTCCTTTTGCCTCGTATCATTAAAAACACCAGGGGAGGGAACAAAACCCGCCTGGATATTTATCCAACGTAACTGCCTGAAATTTCACATGCGAGAGCGCGCTGGTACTGGCGCATTATGAATGGTAGCTTTGGTGTTGAAAAGTCCCCTCATTTGCTCATGGCATTTACAATTAGTAAATTAAAATGATTGTATCATATTAACAGTGGCACAACTAAAGTTTATAGTAGTCCTCAGAGGGCGATGGGGGGAGACAAAACAGCTGTTGCTGTTTGTTTATGCAACTCAGCAACATATGAGCGCGGGTCCCTCAATGGCGCGCGGCGGGCTGGGCTCTGCTTGATCTTTGAAGGTTGCTGCTGTTTGAACAAACCTCCCTGTGTCCCATGTAACACCATCTGTCTCGCCAGGAATGTGGGAAGAGGCAGCACACCCTCGCAGTTGTCATACCGTTTCGGCGCTGCCTTTTTTTTTTTCCTTCCCCCCCCCCCCCACGCCCCGTTTTTTTCCCCTCCCTGCTCCTGCAAAAGGCTTTTGTGTCGCAAAAGGCTGACCTCCTACCTTGAGCATCCAGAGTGGCTGGCTACCACTATATTATCAAGATAAAAATTATTTTTTAATTAATCGTTTTTTTCTCTCCAAATTCAAAGTCATGGGGCTTTCCTTGCTTGTTGCAAAAAGGTCAGCTGCCTTTGATTATATCTTTACACCACTTTTAACTTTCAACTTTCCCTCGCCCCTCAGAAGAGCACCGGGGGAAAACATGGCACGAAAGGTAGCTCAAGCCTTTCCTGCTGCTCTGTGATTTTAAAAAACATTTCCAGCAGCAGCTTATGCTGAAGATGCAGTCTCTCCTGCTTGATAATGAATTAAATCTTACACGAAATGCCACTAACGACAGTGTTTCTCTCTTTCCTCCACATG
Source organism: Poecile atricapillus (assembly GCF_030490865.1). Taxonomy (NCBI): domain Eukaryota; kingdom Metazoa; phylum Chordata; class Aves; order Passeriformes; family Paridae; genus Poecile; species Poecile atricapillus. The sequence continues at coordinate 3,597,847 of NC_081253.1, forward strand.
CAGTAAACAGAATTTTTAAACAAGCTGAGTCCCACATGTTCAGAATCTGCTAGGAATATTAAGAGCCACAAATCTTCTTATAAAACTGTTTCTCTCATTGTAAGATACCTTAAAGCAACACATTTCTGATGAGAGACTTAGGAAATAATTCTAAAGCAAATATCGAATGCTCATGTGAAAGTACTTTCTCATTTGTTTCGGTTTACTGCCAACATTTTGATTTTTATTGCAACACTGATGAGACAAATAAATGTACATGCAGACCTTGTGGTCCGCTTGACGAATTCAGAGTCACATTAATTTAATTTTTGTCTTTAAGCTTGAAATTCATGGTTTCTCTTGCATAAAATTCATGTTGGTATCTCTTATTTTTTCTTCTTTTCCTCCCAGCACCAAATGCTGACCCAAGGAGCAGGCAATCGCAAGTTCAAATGCACTGAGTGTGGCAAGGCCTTCAAATATAAACACCATCTGAAGGAACACCTGCGAATTCACAGTGGTGAGTAGCGGAGGTGCTGGTGTGCTCATTTGCATTTTGTTTAATTAGCTGAGTTTTAAAGACTGCTTAAAATTTACACAGTTCTGCTTCTGGCTTCTTGGAGCTACCAAGGTATTTCATAAGTGATATCTGAGTCATCCTCATTTATCATGCTGTTAATACCATGGTCTCGCTAAAAGATTTGGAAATAGTAAAGCTTCCTGCAAATAATAAAGATTGTTAGGCAGTTTGAGCTCAGAAGCCTTCATTCATTGCTGTGCAGTGGGAACCTGAAGAGTCCATTATATTTTCCAAAATAAAAAGTCCCCCTGAGTGAAATACAACTCATATTCTCAGATAACAAGAAACTGCCAAGCCTCTCAGATTGAATGACTTGGGCATTTTGGCTCTCCTACTTGATGCAGAATTCAGCACACAAAATGACACCAGGCTCAGTCCAGGCACAAACTGATGTGGAGGTTCTAACATCAGGACTCAGTTTCTCATGCTGGTGCTCGTATCTGGTGAAAATTCCATTTTGGGGGAGGAAAAAAAATAAATAAACAAATCAAATTTGAACTGTCTTGATTTTATTTGGCTCTCTTCCCCACAGGGAAGAGAAGTCACTCCTGTGACTTGCCCTGGTCAGTCTGGACCCAATCTCACACTTTGATGGATGTTGCCACCTGGAGACCCTGGGTCCATAATGACCCCAAAATCTGTAGAAAGAAGCGGGTAAAGCAGTGCTTGTGTGTTGCCATGTTCCTATGTTCCTATAAAATTCTATAATCAATATTTCCCTATTAATCACTGGATACACAGGTGATCAGTTAGATACCAAATGCAATCTCTTGCAATTATAGCAGCAAGAATGATAATTAATATTTGGTTTTAATTATCATTTTAGGTGAAAAACCATATGAGTGTCCAAACTGCAAGAAACGTTTCTCCCATTCTGGCTCCTACAGTTCGCACATCAGCAGCAAGAAGTGTATTGGTTTAATCTCTGTAAATGGCAGAATGAGAAACAATATCAAGACGGGTTCTTCTCCAAATTCTGTATCTTCCTCTCCTACCAATTCAGCCATCACACAGCTGAGAAACAAGCTGGAGAATGGCAAACCACTTAGTATGTCTGAGCAAACAGGCCTACTGAAAATTAAAACAGAACCACTAGATTTCAATGAGTACAAGGTTCTTATGGCCTCACATGGGTTTAGTGCAACTAGTCCTTTTATGAATGGTGGACTTGGAGCAACCAGCCCCTTAGGAGTTCACGCGTCTGCTCAAAGTCCAATGCAGCACTTAGGTGTAGGGATGGAAGCACCGTTGCTTGGGTTTCCTGCGGTAGGCAGCAATTTAAGCGAGGTGCAGAAGGTCCTACAGATTGTGGACAATACGGTTTCCAGGCAGAAAATGGACTGCAAGGCTGAAGAGATCTCCAAGTTGAAGGTTTACCATATGAAGGATTCATGCTCTCAAGCCGAGGAACAAGGAGTTACCTCCCCCAATATTCCCCCCGTGGGTCTTCCAGTAGTAAGTCATAATGGTGCCACTAAAAGTATTATTGACTATACATTAGAGAAAGTCAATGAAGCCAAAGCTTGCCTCCAGAGCTTGACCACAGACTCAAGGAGGCAGCTCAATAACATTAAAAAAGAGAAGCTGCGAACCCTAATAGACCTGGTAACTGAAGACAAGATGATAGAGAACCACAATGTATCCACTCCATTTTCATGCCAGTTCTGTAAAGAAAGCTTTCCTGGTCCCATTCCGTTGCATCAGCATGAGCGTTACCTGTGTAAAATGAACGAAGAAATCAAGGCAGTCCTTCAGCCTCATGAGAACATGGTTCCCAACAAACCTGGAGTGTTTGATAAGCAAACCCTCTTTCTGTCATCAGTACTTTCTGAGAAAGGAATGACTAGCCCCATCAACCCATACAAGGACCACATGTCTGTACTTAAAGCATATTATGCTATGAATATGGAACCCAACTCTGATGAACTACTGAAAATTTCCATTGCTGTTGGCCTTCCTCAGGAATTTGTGAAGGAATGGTTTGAACAAAGAAAAGTCTACCAGTATTCAAGTTCCAGGTCACCATCACTGGAAAGGGCCAGTGCCAAGGTGGCGCTGGCTGCCACCAACAACACTGCCACTAAAGACTCTTTGTCAGCCAGATCTCAAATAAAGCCTGTGGACTCTATAACTTCACCATCTATAGCTGAACTCCATAACAGTGTTACTAATTGTGATACTCCTCTCAGGCTAACAAAACCTCCTCATTTTACCAATATTAAGCCAGTTGATAAATTGGACCACTCTAGGAGCAATACTCCTTCTCCTTTAAATCTTTCTTCCACATCTTCTAAAAACTCCCACAGTAGTTCTTACACTCCAAACAGTTTCTCTTCTGAGGAGCTTCAGGCTGAGCCATTGGACTTGTCTTTACCAAAACAAATGAAGGAACCCAAAAGTATTATAGCCACAAAGAACAAAACAAAATCTAATAGTGTAAAATTAGAACACAACAGTGTTTCTTCATCATCTGAAAACTCAGATGAGCCGCTGAACTTGACTTTTATCAAGAAGGAGTTTTCTAATTCAAATAATCTGGATAAAAGCACTAACCCAGTATTTGGTATGAACCCATTTAGTGCCAAACCTTTATACACAACACTTCCACCACAGAGCGCATTTCCCCCAGCCACTTTTATGCCACCAGTCCAGACCAGTATTCCTGGGCTGCGACCATACCCAGGACTAGATCAGATGAGCTTCCTACCACATATGGCCTATACCTACCCAACTGGAGCAGCTACTTTTGCCGATATGCAGCAAAGGAGAAAGTACCAGCGGAAACAAGGATTTCAGGTAAATGGTTTCAACTGCATTCTCCTTTGAAAAATTAGAATTCAGTATTTTGTGGTATGCCTCTTAAAGAAGAAAAAGCCTAAAGTGACAGTCAACATTTCCAACAAAATTAGCAGAGTTTATTTAAGTCTGAGCTTGAAAAGTCATGGTGTAGTAGGAAAATAAACTGCAGTTAATTTAAGAGTACCTCTACTTGGATTCAGAAGCAGTATCAATTAATCTGAGCAGGCATAATGACCTTTGTTCCGTTGAGTTCAGACATTTCTCATTAGATTTGAATAGTAGTATAATAATAATAATAATGTTAATAATAATAATAATGTCCATAAAAAGTTGTATCCTAGAGAAAAAGAAAAGGAAACTTTGTAGGGAAATTTATCTTTTCTGGACATAACTACATTTCACCAAAGAGAAAAGGAGCAATGGGAGACCCCTTTGGAGTCATCTGCATACTTGGACACAAAGTAGTTTCCCTGTAAGTGGAGGTCCACACAGCCTCATAGACACTGTAATCCACTGAAAGCCTTCAGAGCTCCCTTCTCCATATTTTTGGGGGATTTTTCACCCACCATTCGTGGGAAAGTTGTCCTCTCTTCTCACTAATGTCGGGGGGATAAAACACATTGGCCCATAGTCCCTTCCTTTGGGCTACCTACTGCTCTCTCCAGACTCTTAGTTCCTCTAATCCTGCCAGTCATCTGGAACAGCTTTGAAAAAACCCAAGAGATTAAATGAAATTATTTGGAGAGGTAACAGCCAGGGCCCTTAATCGCAGACAAAGTCTTTCCCTGGACATGTAATCTGGGTCAGCACTTCTTCATGCCCACATACAACCCGCAATTCTTCCCTCAGGTCATCCCAGAGTCAGCACAGGTGTAGCAAAGGATTTTGTCCCTTGCATGCCTGAAGTGAAGAGCAGCTCCACAGAAGTCTTGTACTTTTATAGCCTTTTTCTGGGTGTATTCAGATGTAATGTACAGAGTTTAGTTAAATGAGATTAACTGATTATAGATTAATAATTTTTTCTTACATTTGCGCCTGTTCCCCCATGTCCTATTACCGTCTATTAGTAATTTTACTGACTAGTAAATGTTTTATAGTTTCAAATGTGAAAATCAGGTACGGTTTTACATTACAGACTGTAATCCCTCTTTGCACAATAGGAGCATAAATAGCACTGCACCTCCATAACAGCTGTTCCACTATTCCAATTTACAGTACATCTGCCCTCTTTGTAAATGTATTTAAGCCTATTTAATCTTCTCTAATATTAATTAGTGCAAACCTAGTCTAAGAAAACTGAACTGTGTGATAGCAAATGGAAATGTATGTTATCATGCAAGTTTGCACTCTCTTTGGATCGAGACAAAATAAATATCAAGAAATTTAATAATTTACTGATCCACATTCATTATTGCTTAATGCTGAAGGCTGTTTTAACATAGATAGAACATTGATAAAAAGTGTTATTAATATTCCCTATTTCAAATTACAAAATTAAATATAAAAATATAGCTTGAGGCCTTTAGTCGGGAGACATACATTTAAATGGATTGCATAATAATAACATTTGTACCTAAATATAAAATTCAATTAAAACCTTTCTACAGATACAGAATACATCCAAGTTTTGGAATTTTGAAAGGAATGATCCCTTAGCTGTTGCTTACATTTACCTCTGTAAAATAATATAATACCTTTTGCTGGCCGTGAAGAGCCTCCCCTTCACACTTTCTTGGAAGTATTTAGTGTTGATTCGGTTTGTGCAAACCACATTACTGCAGAGTGCTCAAAGACAGAAGGTTGGTTTGAGGCATAGGAGGCTCCCTGTTATTTCCATACTTTCCATCATGTGTAGTTTCATTATCCATATTCCTAAGCTAAGAGGGACCACTGAGGCATGATTTTACCTTCCCTGGGATGGTTGGTGGGCAGGATTGGTGGTGGGAGCGGCTGTCGCTGACGAGTGGTTCCCTCACAGGGAGAATTGCTTGATGGAACCCCAGACTACATGTCCGGCCTTGACGACATGACGGACTCCGACTCCTGTCTGTCCCGAAAGAAGATCAAGAAGACAGAAAGTGGCATGTATGCGTGTGACTTATGTGACAAGACATTCCAGAAGAGCAGTTCCCTGCTGCGACACAAATACGAGCACACAGGTAGGGCAGCTGTGAACGCTGAGGGCAGGATTGAGGGTCATGCTTCGTTCTTCACAGTCTTTCATGAGTTCATTTGTGCAGGTGCTGAGGCACTCAAAAAGTTATTTTGCTCTGTTCTGACCTATTTTTTAAATTTTTCTTGGTTATTTTCTTGGTTATTGCTTGGTGAAGGACAGTTGGGTGTGATGGGGTGAATGTTGGTAGGTGCTATGGCAATCATCATCTCTCAGGCATTTCATCTCATTCCCTCTTGAAATAAGACAGGCCCTAGCACTCAGAAAGAACTGCAGCTTGGTCAGCACAAAGTCTGGCATGGGAAGGAAGAGTGACAGTGTTCTTGTTTCTTAGACACTATCTGACCCAGCTCCATTTAATCCAATAGGAAAACTGCCACTGATGTTAGCAGCATGAGACCTGGCTCTGGCCAAGTTATCTGAAAGTCGACAGCTCAGGGGGTTTCCTCTCACTGTGATTTTGCACACCAGCAGCACAAGCAGGTTGCAGTTCACTCTTTCACTTCCCAGTTAATGGCCAGGGAAGGTTCCCTTCTTTCCTGAGTAGGAAGTGATTTTTGTCTAGTTCAAGGAAGCTTGCCAAAGCTCACCACGCACTGTCAGCTTAAAAAATACTTTGGTTTGAAAAAGATCTTCCATCACACCTATGCTGGCCATGGTTCCCCTTACAGATAGTGCTCCCTTCCCCTCTGTCAGCCAGGACAGAGCTCTCTGAGGGCCACACATTGGCTCAGCATGTTTCAGTTAGGGGAAAATGGGACCGGAGCTTCCCAAATAATAGAGATATCAAATTATGTTGGACAAAGAGAAGGTGAATTATCATCTGAATTATTGCGCAGCAGGACATAAACCAAACTCCAACTTCCTAGAGTTAGAAAAAGTTTACTCAGGAGGAAACTTGCTTTAACTTTGAAAGCTGAGTCCCGCTTCAGGAAATGAAGCAAATCACATCATCCTTCAATCTCACCATGTGAGGGTAAAAACCTTATAGCTCTCTTTTAATACATCTTCCAGGCCCCACATAACCCTTTGGCTTTTCACAGATGAAAAATTTACAATTCAGAAGCGGACTGTGCCTTTAAACCAAAATCCTTTACTTTGTTATTTTTCCTTCTTATACTTTTCTTCCAAATTTTAAGCTAATCCCACATAGGAAAATACAAAAGGAAGTTAAAATACACGTGGGATTAGGAAAGAAAATTAAAAGCAACATTTTGGACTAGATCAGCCAGTTCACTGGCAGAATGTGCTTCCCACTACATTATTCAGATCAAATTGTTTATTCAGTAGAAGAAGCTTTGAAGGCTTTACGTCCCTGCACCTTTCCTCTCCTGAATGATTTTATTACAGCCATCTGCAAACATTATGGTTTACTACACTACTACTGTAAAGCTCTTATGTTAGAACTGGCCTTCATATATATCAGGATCTGGGCATATGGTTGAATCCCATAAAGTTGGTAGTCCATAAGGTCGACAGACATATGGTTGAAAGGCTGAAAATTTGACAAGCTGAAATGTGTGCAATCACCTTGATTTGCAAAATAAACTGCATTCGTAATAGCAAAAATATGTTATGGTCTTGAAGTAGCATGGGAACCTACTGCCTAGAAAAATGCCACACAGCTGCAAGGCAGGGACTCTTCTGCTGCTTCTTTCCTCTGTCCCTTTTGGCTTCTAAACTTCACGTCCATCAGTTTTATGGGACTCAGCCTTATGATCCAGAACATGTATAGGGTGTCAGATTTAATACGCTAGAACTACAGCACATATCAGGCTGGAGCCTGGCATTTAGGGACAGGAAGGATGGTCTTGTGGCAGAGGCACAGGCAGTGAGAGCTCTGCACTCTCCCCTTCCTCACCACAGACTTCCTCTGTGAATTGCAGAAAATTGCTTCAGCTTTCTCTCACCTTCTCCCATCTTTGAAACACAGGGAAATGATACCAGCCCGCCTCTCTGGGGTGTTGTAAATATTAATTCATGATATTCTGCGATGGAGCTCACTGGATAAAGTGGGAAGTACTATTATCAGGGATGTGTTTGCTTTTATGGAGCCTCAGTGCATCATGCCAGTGCTTGAGTGGTTGGGAGCTCTGAAGGGCTTGGCTGGGCCAGCCCCAATACCTCATGCACAGACTTCAGGAGGCACACTGCACTCACTGGCACTCTGGCTGATGGCTCAGGTGCATCTTAAGTGAATTTCAAATTAATTTGATAGTTTCAGGCAGAGCTTGTAATTGCATTGATAACATAGGTGTGAAACTGCAGTCCATGTTCAGTGGAAGGAACCAAATTGAAAGTAACACCCTCTTCTGCCTTTGGGGTCATTGTAAATGCAGGCCCAGGTTTTTCAAACAACTTTTTGAAACCTAAAAAATGAGAAAAAAACACCCTTTTTTCTCAGGGTGTTGCTGTTTTCTGAGCAGCAGATCATGACCTGTTGTAGTTTCATTAAATACATGTTTTAGGAGGAATTGGAACGCTTCCTTGTCTTTCCTGGAGAAGCACAAAATAATGGATGTTGTTTATAACAATCTCCTTTTTTCTGTGTAAAAATGTGTTTCTATGTGTTTCATAGAAATGTGTTTCTATGTGTTTTATTAGAACTTTGGGACAATCAGATTTTTATTTGTCACCCTTTCTCAAGGTCCATGTACCTATTGCAGCCAGTGATAGAACAAGGGTTAAAAGAGTCAGGCAGAGGCCCCTAAAAATTTATCACAGAGAAATCATTTCAAGTAAAACATTGACAGGTAAAACTACATAAGCTGTCTGAATTATTGTTTATTGTTGATCAAGTGTTGTGAAGGAGAAAACAGGAATGTTTAGGTGTTGCAGTGGAGCTGAGTTTCCATGCCACGGCGAGAACAGGATTTGGCCAGTTCTTTTTGTCAACCCAAGAACTTTTGGTAGGACCATGTGATGAGCCTCAGGACAAAGAGCTCTGTGATTACCTCTGTACACCATGCCTGCCACAGCTGGAACACAGTAGAAAAAGGGCCACAGATTTCACAATCCATAGTTTTTAATTTGTGCAGTATTGGTGGTATTCTGTAATAGCTTTCAGCTTCATGGGGAGAAGGAAAATTTATTGTGTTACTGCAACGAGTGAATTGCATTGGTTCTGGCTCATCTGAAATTTAGTGTAGAGGCCACTGTTTGTTGCAGAACCAAATTCTGACAATTTAATTTTGGGATGCCATTGAATTTTTAGAGGAGTTATGTGTCCCTCTTAAAGTTCGAGCTTCACAAGGTCCTGTTTCCTTAAAGCCAGGGGATGCAGCACTGTAATTAGGGTGCAGAGCATGGCAGGTAGCACAGGCATTCAGTGCTCACATGATTTTCCTGTGGAGTCTTACAGACTCATCCTAATTTGGACAGGCTGAAATTAGTTGAGCCAATATGGGATGTGTCTAATCTCAGATTTTTCCAAGCTGCTTAGCACAAGGTTCAAGACACTTTCCTTACGAAAGGTGAAGAAGGTGGTTGCCTTCATGGCAAAGCATTGGTGCTTCAGTGAGCAATAAATTCTTTGTGCTGCTGATAAGGAGGGGGCCAGGAGTGGGTGAGTGAGCAGGAGAGCAAACAGAATGGAGCATCTAGAAATACAGAAGTATCCTGGAACTTGGTCCAGAGATGGAGGAGTAAGGTGAAGGTTAATGTTTGTTCTGCCCTCGTCAACGCCCGTGTCTGCCACACACCGGCTTTGTTGTAGCTTCACAGGGGAACTCTCAGCAAGTCTGCTCTGCAACAAAAGCTGGAAACAGTTTTTCAGAATCCTACCTAGAAATTTAAAATCCTTTCATTGTTGTTCTATATTACATCATATTCTATTTTATTACTTGTGCGGGCTGTCGAGGGCCTCATAGCTGTGCTGGGGCTTTCATCCTTTCCTTTTCCACTGTATATTTTATTAAGACCTCTTTTTTATTTTTGTAGCTTTCATGCTGATGCAAGCACTAGTTTTATTTCCAGATTGATTCTGTAAACTAAATATTGTTCTTGAGCCTGGTAGCAAATCAGCTCTCTCTGGCTAGTATTTTGAATTCCCAGCTTGGGAGTTTTCTTTATTTAGAGCTTGATTCATAAAAAATTTACATGCTATTTAAAGGTTATTTTTTCTTGCTTTACTCTGATACAAGTTTAGAATTCCCCATTTTACACTCAAATAAAGAAAAAAAAAGGATATATTCTATGTTTGTGTCTGCAGACAAGGTCTCCTATTGAAAATGGAACAGGTGCAGCTTGGGCAATTATATATAAATTGCATTTATCTTGCACCTTTGACCGCTTTGCTATGCTCTGGCCACTAATCCATCTCCATTGGGACTACATCTAACATCCAAACCCTCGAGCAGCTTCAAAGGAACTGCCTTAAAAAAAAAATAAAAACAAACTGTCACAAAAATATTTCCTTCTCTCCTCCGAAGAGTGGGATTTCTGTTTGTCCCCCTCCCATGGAAAAGAGACCCACTTGCCTTAGGCAAAGAATGGGTGATATTTAGTCTGGGACCAGTGACAGCTTGTGATCTGATGTCTTATGACTTTTATACCACTGCAAATGGGAAATGCACAGCTTTTCAGTCAAAGACTTTTAGCCCAGGAAGATCGAGAGATACTTACTATCTGATATGTTTTTGTTGTTGTCTTGTTTTAACAGAAATGCAATTTTAGAGACTTTGCAAACAGATTAGTTATAATTTCCCCTCTGTAGATTGAGCGTGGGCCCCCATGGGAACCTGTGTTTTGCAATGAAGGAAAAAAAAAGCCCAAACATTTCCTCCAGATATTTGAGAGAGATTTATCATCTAATTCCATTGCAAAACGTAACATCTACGTCACTCATCCATCTGACAGAACACAAGTGTTTGGTGAGCCCTTCCGTGAGCTTCCCTGGGTCCATCTCTCCTAGCTCCAGCCCCCATGGATGACATGGGGGATCTCAGGGATTGGATACAAGCTGCGGGGTGGGATGTCAAATCTGCTTCCTTTTGACTTATCTCTATGGCAGTGATGTTATCAATGTTGTGACACTGCATGACAGTGCTTTAGGACAAGATGATGGCTTCAGAATGAACAAGAGTGGGTTAAGGTATTAGGATTTATTAGACATTAGGGAGGTATTATTAGATATTAAGAAGAAAGTCTTCACTGTGAGGGTGGTGAGGCTCTGGCCAGGTTGGACAGGGCTTGGAGCAACCTGGTCTAGTGCCCATGGCAGGGGGTAAAATGAGATGATCTTTAAGGTCCCTGCCAACCCAAACCAGCTGGGGATCCTATGATTTCCTAAAGTTGTAGGTCCTCCCTATCCACCTACAGTTGCAGACTTATCCCCATCCCCAGTGTAAAATACCTCAGTCCAGCTTTATTTTATGACCTACTAACACATTGTAGGGATTAAAGACTCATTTTAAATGGCTGAAATGCTGGGTTTTGCACATGAGGGGAAGAAAATAATTCTTCAAATATTCAGAAACCTGATACATTTAAAAACATATTTCAATTAGTGTTGTAACAGCTGCACACTAAGCACTGCTAAGGTATGTTACGTGGTGTCTGAACAAAGAACTTTGCCCAAGCTGTCACGTTCCCTCAGATCAAAACTGAGGTCTTGATATGCATGTGGTAGACTAAATAGCTCTAGCATTGCCTTTTTAGCACCAGCATAAATTAATATGAAAATATGAAGTATTTTAATCTATTAATTTCTAAATTAATTTATAAAATATGGATGATTCCATGCAAGGCTGCATCTGTGTGGCAAAGCAGGCAAAGACTGAGGGATGAGCATATCCCCATGCCTTTGGAAGGGTGGGTGGAGGCAGGTGAGAGCAGTGGAGGTGGTTGACTTCTGTTTGAGGAAAGAAAAAGTGCTAGGAGCTGGATGGAGCACAACTGTGGGGCAAGAATCATAGATGGAATGGTTTGGGTTTTGGAAGGGACCATTAAAAGTCATCTAGTCCCTGAAATGACCACGGAAACCTTCAGCTAGACCAGGTTGCTCAGGGTCCCATCCAATCTGACCTCAAATGTTTCCCAGGATGGGACAGAGAAGGGTGTAGTGGACATCAGATGTAGTGTGCCTTAAAAAAAAAATCAGGGAATTCGGAGTAATGGAGAAGTGATGGTGAAGTGGAACAAGACAAGGGTTTGGCTTGTCGATGTTAGGGAAAAGTAAGTCAGAAGGAGGGACTGAGATAATGTGGGCAGTTCAGTGAGGAGGACACTAAAAAGGTGCTGAGGAAAAGCAGAAAGTCTGCAAGGAGTGAAAAGGAAACAAAATTAGCAATTATTGAGGTACTAGCGAGGGGACATCGATGTGTAGCTCTGAGGGTCATCAGCAGGACAACTGTGTCAGGACAGAGGTTCATCCCATTGGGTGCTGGTAGCACTGGGAAAGCTCCCACCTCACTCGTGAGGGTTTTCCACTGGCAGTGCCGGGGTTTGAGAGTGCTTAGGCTGAGAGTGCTTTGGGATTTTAAGCTAATTTGAGTGAGTGACTTGATCGTGCTTAAATCTCCTGAGCTAAGACTCTGGGATTTCCCCTTCGTGGCTAAACTTGTGCCCTGAATCGCAGGTAGCTGACTCCAGCCCTGGATTTGGTGCACCCCTAGGTCAAGGCTGGAAGTTGAAAGCCAAAATACATTTATAGCTCAAAGCCCAGGGTTTTCTTTGAGTTTGACTTTTAACCAACAGGTTAAATTGGCAGAAATGCAGATTTAGGAAACCGCTTGTCCAAGTAATGCTGCTATAGTTCAACAGATCAAGTTTGAATTTTCAATTTTACTATAAAAGGAAATAAAGCAAAAAAAAAAAAAAAAAAAAAAGAAACCTTGCATGTGTGCAGACCTAGGAAACTCTATTACAAAGAAATGCAGTCTGAGCCCTAATTTCCAGGCATCTACTAGCTTCCCTGTTACTTGGGTTACTTTAGCTGTGGTTTCTCCTGTATTTTCCTTGCTGCCAGATCTCCCCTTCATTTCATAACACAATTTTGGCTTCCTTGAGGATTCGTTAATCACACCTTATTAAATGTGAACTTTCACAGTGGGACTTGAAGGTAGCTGTGACTGGATAGAAAAAAAAATTAGCATAGTCCTTGGTATTCATTCTTGACAACTTTGCAATGAAAGTGGAGGTTTTTCTTTGCCTGACTTTCTGTGCTCTCATATCCCAGTGAAAAAAATCAGGTTTATAAAGGAGCAGCTTGAGTTTTCCTGGAAGCTGAGATCCTTGAGTAATCAGAAAGCATTTATATTTTTTCCTGCTGGATTTCCTTCCATGCTGGTGTTTCCTAGCCTTTTGCTCTTTGCTGGCAGTCCACCATACTCATCCTCTCCCCACCTTTGCTTCTTTAAAATTAAAGAAATATCACACTTTCACAACTGACAGGATGGAAGAGCTCTGGTGTGAAGTTTATTCCTGTTCTGGTCACATGCTGCATGAGCTAAGCATGATAAATACGCTCAAGGAATCAGGCCAGTTCACTAATAAGTTCCTAACGATCTGCTCTAGCAATAGAACATGCAAAGCAGGGATCCACATTTCAGGCACCAAATACCAGGATTTTAATATCCATGAAAAATCGCATGAAATATAAAATAATGACCCATTGGCACTATATCTGCCTGTATGGTTGCACCATTCAGCTGAATGACACTTAGATTATAATTTGACATTTCTAAAATTTAAAAAATAAAAACCAAATGAAAAATCTGGCTGAAGGTACTAATGTTTGATTTTATTTTTTGCCTTCTGCAATCTAAGTTTGGTGATCGGTCTTCACTAATTCCAATCTTTGCACCATATGTTATGTCTGGATATCTCACGGTTGCATCATGCTTTGCTGAGTTTTGTCGTGTGGCATCATGCTGACAAGTATTTTTTGTCAGCTCTATTTTGGAATTAAGCTTTCAGTATGGCAGTTCTGGAAGGTGTTGAAGGCATTCCTGTGCTATTTGTGGCCTGGGATCAACCAGATGTGTTTAGGCTTGGCACTGGTTTTGAGTTTCAAACATTGGTTCGAAACTGTCTGAAATGCCAAAGGAAATACTGTTTTCTGCAGCTTAACACCACTTTAGCACTCAGCGAGTGGCTGACAACATTTTATTTAGAAACCCCTTATGCTTCTGTGGCAGATGTATGTATTTGTATTTGCTCACGTGCTGGGGGAAAAATGTCTTTCTGTCCTTGAGGGCTTCCTCCCACAGGCAAGGGTTGGAGGAGGGTACCCCTGGGGTGGGTTGGGGTGGGTCCAGCTCAGGTCCCCCTGCCAGCAGCAAGCCCTTCATGGACTCAGCGAGTCCCAGCTCTCTCTTGCTGTCACCAGCCCTGTCAGGAGCATCCCAAGGGAATCCGTGTTGGCTCACCTTGGGGTGCTGCAGGTGGGGAAGGGTTGACCAGTGGTTGGCTTGCGGCTGTGTGGCACCACCGGTGAAGGCACAGAGATAAGATGTTGGCTTCCTGCTATTCATCAGCCGTGTAACAAAGAAAACTTTAAGAAACAAAGGCTTTCTCTACAGGCTAATCTCTTCAGCGAGGCGGGGAAAGAACTACGGCGTATATGTGATGCTGTCAGCAGAATTATTTATAAACAGGGATATTTTTCGAACATTTTCATGGGTGTCAGCTGCTCGCTAGAGCTGCCAGTTTTCCATTGATGCTCTCTGAGTCATTTTCTTTATTATCCTGAGCTGCTTGAGTAAAATTACTACAATCAACACCATGCAAACCCTAAGTTGTAGCATAAATGTGGGGTTGTTGTTGTTGTGTTTTTGGGTTTTCTTTGTTTTGCTTCTGCAGTGGAAGAAAAAAGTGGGATGGTTTGGTGGGAAGAAGACGAGGAAAGTGGGGTGGTTCAGCGGGAAGAAGAAAGTGGGGTGGTTCAAGCATTGTGTTGCTTGAATATATCGAGGGGGTGGAGGGGGAACAAGGGGTGAAGAAGCCTCTCCTTCGTGCTGCTGATGTGTCCTCTCGTCCTTCCTTGCAGGAAAAAGACCGCACCAGTGTCAGATTTGCAAGAAAGCATTTAAACATAAGCATCACCTGATCGAGCACTCACGCTTGCACTCCGGGGAGAAGCCCTACCAGTGCGACAAGTGCGGCAAGCGCTTCTCGCACTCGGGGTCGTACTCACAGCACATGAATCACAGGTATTCCTACTGTAAGAGAGAGGCAGAGGAGAG